>NW_028274936.1:300000-494364 GCF_037043125.1 Eumetopias jubatus | reverse complement strand
ATGGGGAAAAAGAAATCCAAATGACAATGAGATACCACTTCACACCAGTCAGAATTGCAAAAATTAACAAGCGAAGAAATAACAAATGTTGGTGAGGAGAAAGGGGAACTCTCTTACACTTCTAAGTGGGAATGAAAACTGGTACAGCCACTTTGGAAAACAATATGGAGGTTCCTCAAGAACTTAAAACAGAGCTCCCTTACAACCCAGCAATTTTATTTACCCCAAAGCTACAAATGTAGTGATCTGAAGGGGCAACTGCACCCCGAATGTTTATAGCGACATTGTCCACAATAGCCAAACCGTGGAAGGAACCAAGACATCCATCGACAGATAAATGGATAAAGAAAACATGGTATATACATATACAAAGGAATATGACTCAGCCATCAGAAAGGATCAATATTTAGCATATCGATGTGGATGGCACTGGAGGGTATTATGCTGAGCAAAATAAGTCAGTCAGAGAAAAACAATTATTATATGGTTTTACTCATATGTGGAATAGAAGGAACAGCACAGAGGATCATAGGGGAAGGGAGGGAAAATGAATGCGAAGAAACCAGAGAGGAAGAAAATCCATGACAGGTTCCTAACTATTGGAAACAAACTGAGGGTTGCTGGAGGAAAGGTGGGTGGGGAGATGGAGTAACTGTGTGATGGGCATTAAGGAATGCATGTGATGTGACGAACACTGGGTGTTATACACAACTGATGAATTGTGGAACGCTACATTTGAAACTACTGGTGTACTCGATGTTGGCTAATTCAATTTCAATGTTAAAAAAGTCTATTTTGTCTGATATAAGGATTGCTACTCTGACTTCTTTTGACATCCACTTGCATGATTAATGTTTCTCCATCTCTTAATTTCCATCTGCAGGTGTCTTTAGGTGTGAAATCTTTTATATATATATACAAACTCTGTCATGCTCTTTTGCTTGGAGCATTTAGTCCATTTACATTCAAACTAATTATCATTAGACATGTATTTATTGATGTTTTGTTACTTGTTTCATAGTTTTTTGTGTAGTTTTTCTCTGATCCTTTCTTCTCTTGCTCTCTCTCTCATGGTTTGCTCGTTTTCTTTAATGATATTCTTGGATTTCTTTCCCTTTATCTTTTGCATGTGTATTAGAGGTTTGGGTTTGTGGTGACCCCCTGGATTATATATAGCCTTTTCAGTCTATATTAAGTTGAATGCTGTTTAAGTTCAAACCCACTGTTGACTCCTCCTCATGTGTTAGGGTATATGTTTTCATATTTTACATACTTTTATTCTGTGAATCCCTTAACTGATTTTTACAGAAATACTTATTTTTACTGCTTCCTTGATTCATTATTGTCATACTCTCACTTACGATTTTTTTCCACTCATAGTGTCCCCTTCAATATTTTTTGTAGTTAATTTAGTGGTCATGAACTCTTTTAGTTTGTGTGGCTAAGAAACTCTTTTTCTCCCCTTCTTTTCTGAAGGATAGGCTTGCTGGATAAATTATTCCTTGCTGCAGATTTTTCTCATTCAGCACTTTGAATATTTAACGCCACTTTCTTCTGTCCTGCATAGTTTCTGCTGAAAACTCAGCTGATAGATTTATGGGCTTTCCCTTGCATGTTAACTGTCTTCTTTTATCTTGCTGCTTTAAATGTTTTTTCTTTATCACTACCTTTTCCCATTTGGATTACTATGTATCTTGATGTGGACCTCCTTAGGTTGATTTTGTGGGAGGGGATCTCTATGCCTTATGGATTTGTATAGGTTTCCTTCACCAGATTAGGTTAAGTTTTCAGCTCTTCTTTGGTCAAATAGATTTTCTGCCCCCTTTTCCCCCTTTTCACCTTCTGGGATCCCTCTCATGTGGGTGTTGTTACACTGGATGGAGTCACTGAATTCCCTATGTCTCTTCTCATTTTTGCATACTTCTTTTTCCTCTCATTTGTTCCGCTTGATTACTTTCCATTACTGTCTTCTAGTTCATTAATTTGTTCCTCTGCTTCGTCCATCCTGCTAATTATTCTATCTAGTATATTCTTCATTTCATTTCTTGTGTTCCACATCTCTGATTATTTCTTTCATATCTCTTTGTTAAGAGTCTCAATGATGTTCCCCCTTCTGATGTCCTCCCTCTTTTCATTTCCCCAGTGAGTATCTTTATAATTGTTATCTTAAATTTTCTGTCAGGCATGTTCCTTATATCCATTTTGTTTAGGTCTCTTGCTGTGGCTTTGTCCTCTTCTTTCGTTTAGGACATAGTCCTCTGTCTGCTCATTTGGCCTACTTCTCAGAGAATATCTCTCTGTTAGGAAGGTCAGATATATTGCTTGTTCTTGAAAATACGGGGCAGAACATACATTTTTCACTTGGGGATGCTGGTTCTCCTCTGAAGGTAATGCATAGCAACAACAGAGACTGGATCTGGACTGTGTCATTGTGCACAACACATGGGGTGTGCTGTTTTAACAAGATGCATGCGTGTTCTGTGGGTGATGGGGAGACATATTGTTGTCAAGGATTGTGTGGGTCTTATCAGGGAGGGTATCCACAGCACTGGGACTGAAGCAGGTCTGGTAGGTGTGGGGATGGGCCATGGTTTATGCAAGTTAGTGATTGCTAGATTGTGCTTGGTCTTGCAGGTAGGTGTGTGTTTATAATGAGGGGCCGTAGAGGGAAATGGCACCTGCCAGCTCCTTTGTTCCTGGACAAGTCCCTTAGCAAACTCTGAGTTCAGGAACTATGTCTCCCTTGTTTAATCCTCAAGCACCTTTCAACCTGCTTCACCCAAGCTTCTCCACACTCTTTGCTCTGCTTAATCTTTAAGGACAGATCTCAGCTTCCTATCACCTTCTGTGCTCTCTCAGAGCTGAGACAGCTGATTTTTAAAAGTTCCAAGCTTTAAGTCTGCTGGCTGTATACGCTCACAAATGTCATCCCTTCTGATTTTCAAAGCCATAAGCTATGAGGATGTCTCTACGCTTTAGAGGCTCCCCGGTGTAGTAGTTTGTTTCTGGCCCCTCTGTGACTGTGGTTCCCTCCCTCTGGTGGTCAGAAATATGGGCTTTAGATTCCTACAGAGTCCTTGTCCTTCCTACCATCTTTGATGTGATTCCCTCTCTCCATTTAGTTGTATAGTTTTGTGGGGAAATCTGAAGGTCCATTTCTGGGTGACTCTGGTGTGAGTGTTACCTAGTTGTATCTGTGGGATGAGGTGAGTTTAGGGTCCTTCTACTCTGCCATCTTCCCCACAATTCAGTTTATTTTGTCTCATAAAAATATTACGACTCCAACTTTCTTTTCACTTCCATTTGCATGATAAATGGTTTTGTGTCCCATTACTTCCAATCTGCTTTTATTTTTAGGTCTGAAGTGATTCTCTGCTAGGCAGCATAGAGATGGGTCTTGCTTCCTCTTTACAGTCTATGTTTTCTGATTGGGATATTTAGTCCTTTTTTGTTAAAGCAATCATTGAGAAAGTATTTGTATCTCTCTAGTTGACTTCACAAGGAAAAGTGTGACAGGCTTCGCTCTGAGAAGGAGGTCTGCGTGGAACGCCTCTTTCAACTCATGGCTTGTTTCTGGCTGACGGAAGGCTTCTCAAGGGTGTGTACGGAAGCCTAGGGAAAAAGGGGCTACACTTCTCTCTCCGGGGGGAAAAAAGCAAGAACCCAAAAGCATCGGCGAGAAACCGTCTCTCAACGATCACCTTCTTTCCTGACGAGACAGAAACATGTTCAACTCTGTGTGTGTGTGTGTGTGTGTGTGTGTGTGTGTGTGAGGGCACGCGCGTGCGCGCGTGCGTGAGTGAATAAGGAGAGTGCCATGTACTGACCTGGGAAAAGCAAGTCTGCGTATACAGCGACTCGCCACTAGCATCTTCAGGTATCCTGGAGAGAGAAGCATTTCCAAAAGTGGGTGTGGAAGCATCATGAAAGTGCCGTACGCTTTACTAACTTTCCCTGGACCTAACTCCGAGAAACGTCCTCCCTGACGATCGAAAAGAGCTGAGCCATCTCAAGGCTGCGTGTGATCGCACAGGGACCGTTCCCTGGACCTAACTTCGGAAAACGCGTCGGGGTACAAGGCAGCTTTCAACGGACGTCTTCTTTCGTGAGCCCAGAAGCGTTTGCATATGTAGGCGTGGAAGCGTCAGGAGAGCGCCGTAGACCGCTCTCTAAGAGGCAACCTCGCTTTTGCGAAGCCGTCTTGCACCTGACATCCTTTGCCTTGGAGACGGGAGCCTTTTATATAGTCGTGGTGGAAGCACAAGGAACGTGCCGTGCCCTGTCCTCATCTCTTAGAAACAAGGCCGCGCGCAATGGGACTTTCAGCGTAGCATATGGACGGGGTCATGAAGTCAGTCGAGATTGCAAGTGGACGTGTGCAGGCATAAGGAGAGTGCCCTATCCTTAACTCCTTGAAAGCGTGACGGAGGGAGACCGTCTTTCAAGCGAACCCCTCTCCGGAGGATATATCGAAGCAGTGACAAAAGTGGATGTGGAAGCACAACGCAAGGGTTCTATACGAAACTCGGAAAAGAAGGTGGTGTAGAAGGCAGCTTTCCCCCGCGTCTTGGTTCAGGTTTAGGGAAGGGATACTCTCTGCGCGTGTGGAAGCCTAGGGAAAGTACCATCGGCTGATGTGTGAAAAGCAAGCCTGCGCAGAACGCAACGTTCAGCGCACATCTTGTTTCACGAAGAGAGAAGCCGTTTCCAATGTGTGCGTGGAAGCCTAAAGCCAAGTGCCATATATCCTTACCCCCACGGAAAACCGCTGTAGGAAACCCGTCGTTCAACTCACAGCTTCCCGGAGGAAGTTTTTCTAAAGTGCGTGTGGAGGCCCAAGGAAAAGTGTGACAGGCTTCGCTCTGAGAAGGAGGTCTGTGTGGAACGCCTCTTTCAACTCACGGCTTGTTTCTGACTGACGGAAGGCTTCTCAAGGGTGTGTACTGAAGCCTACGGAAAAAGCGCATACACTTCACTCTCCGGGGGGAAAAGGGCAAGCACCCAAAAGCATTGGCGAGAAACCGTCTCTCAACGAACACCTCCTTTCCTGACGAGAGAGAAACATGTTCAACTCTGTGTGTGTGTGTGTGTGTGTGTGTGCGCGCGCGCGCGCGCGTGAGTGAATAAGGAATGTGCCATGCACTCACCTGGGAAAAGCAAGTCTGCGTATACGGCAACTCCTCACTAACATCTTCAGGTATCCTTGAGAGAGAAGCATTTCCAAAAGTGGGTGTGGAAGCATCATGAATGTGCCGTACGCTTTACTACCGTTCAGCACCCAAACTCAACACCCAAAATACAAAAAACCGAGTCAAGAAATGGGCAGAAGATATGAACAGGTATTTCTCCAAAGAAGACACACAAATGGCCAACAGACATATGAGAAACTGCTCAACAGCACTTGGCATGGGGAAAAAGAAATCCAAATGACAATGAGATACCACTTCACACCAGTCAGAATTGCAAAAATTAACAAGCGAAGAAATAACAAATGTTGGTGAGGAGAAAGGGGAACTCTCTTACACTTCTAATTGGGAATGAAAACTGGTACAGCCACTTTGGAAAACAATATGGAGGTTCCTCAAGAACTTAAAACAGAGCTCCCTTACAACCCAGCAATTTTATTTACCCCAAAGCTACAAATGTAGTGATCTGAAGGGGCAACTGCACCCCAAATGTTTATAGCGACATTGTCCACAATAGCCAAACCGAGGAAGGAACCAAGACATCCATCGACAGATAAATGGATAAAGAAAACATGGTATATACATATACAAAGGAATATGACTCAGCCATCAGAAAGGATCAATATTTAGCATATCGATGTGGATGGCACTGGAGGGTATTATGCTGAGCAAAATAAGTCAGTCAGAGAAAAACAATTATTATATGGTTTTACTCATATGTGGAATAGAAGGAACAGCACAGAGGATCATAGGGGAAGGGAGGGAAAATGAATGCGAAGAAACCAGAGAGGAAGAAAATCCATGACAGGTTCCTAACTATTGGAAACAAACTGAGGGTTGCTGGAGGAAAGGTGGGTGGGGAGATGGAGTAACTGTGTGATGGGCATTAAGGAATGCATGTGATGTGATGAACACTGGGTGTTATACACAACTGATGAATTGTGGAACGCTACATTTGAAACTACTGGTGTACTCTATGTTGGCTAATTCAATTTCAATGTTAAAAAAGTCTATTTTGTCTGATATAAGGATTGCTACTCTGACTTCTTTTGACATCCACTTGCATGATTAATGTTTCTCCATCTCTTAATTTCCATCTGCAGGTGTCTTTAGGTGTGAAATCTTTTATA
This sequence comes from Eumetopias jubatus, assembly GCF_037043125.1. NCBI lineage: Eukaryota > Metazoa > Chordata > Mammalia > Carnivora > Otariidae > Eumetopias > Eumetopias jubatus. The sequence continues at coordinate 488,048 of NW_028274936.1, read as the reverse complement.
TATATATATACAAACTCTGTCATGCTCTTTTGCTTGGAGCATTTAGTCCATTTACATTCAAACTAATTATCATTAGACATGTATTTATTGATGTTTTGTTACTTGTTTCATAGTTTTTTGTGTAGTTTTTCTCTGATCCTTTCTTCTCTTGCTCTCTCTCTCATGGTTTGCTCGTTTTCTTTAATGATATTCTTGGATTTCTTTCCCTTTATCTTTTGCATGTGTATTAGAGGTTTGGGTTTGTGGTGACCCCCTGGATTATATATAGCCTTTTCAGTCTATATTAAGTTGAATGCTGTTTAAGTTCAAACCCACTGTTGACTCCTCCTCATGTGTTAGGGTATATGTTTTCATATTTTACATACTTTTATTTTGTGAATCCCTTAACTGATTTTTACAGAAATACTTATTTTTACTGCTTCCTTGATTCATTATTGTCATACTCTCACTTACGATTTTTTTCCACTCATAGTGTCCCCTTCAATATTTTTTGTAGTTAATTTAGTGGTCATGAACTCTTTTAGTTTGTGTGGCTAAGAAACTCTTTTTCTCCCCTTCTTTTCTGAAGGATAGGCTTGCTGGATAAATTATTCCTTGCTGCAGATTTTTCTCATTCAGCACTTTGAATATTTAACGCCACTTTCTTCTGTCCTGCATAGTTTCTGCTGAAAACTCAGCTGATAGATTTATGGGCTTTCCCTTGCATGTTAACTGTCTTCTTTTATCTTGCTGCTTTAAATGTTTTTTCTTTATCACTACCTTTTCCCATTTGGATTACTATGTATCTTGATGTGGACCTCCTTAGGTTGATTTTCTGGGAGGGGATCTCTATGCCTTATGGATTTGTATAGGTTTCCTTCACCAGATTAGGTTAAGTTTTCAGCTCTTCTTTGGTCAAATAGATTTTCTGCCCCCCTTTCCCCCTTTTCACCTTCTGGGATCCCTCTCATGTGGGTGTTGTTACACTGGATGGAGTCACTGAATTCCCTAAGTCTCTTCTCATTTTTGCATACTTCTTTTTCCTCTCATTTGTTCCGCTTGATTACTTTCCATTACTGTCTTCTAGTTCATTAATTTGTTCCTCTGCTTCGTCCACCCTGCTAATTATTCTATCTAGTATATTCTTCATTTCATTTCTTGTGTTCCACATCTCTGATTATTTCTTTCATATCTCTTTGTTAAGAGTCTCAATGATGTTCCCCCTTCTGATGTCCTCCCTCTTTTCATTTCCCCAGTGAGTATCTTTATAATTGTTATCTTAAATTTTCTGTCAGGCATGTTCCTTATATCCATTTTGTTTAGGTCTCTTGCTGTGGCTTTGTCCTCTTCTTTCGTTTAGGACATAGTCCTCTGTCTGCTCATTTGGCCTACTTCTCAGAGAATATCTCTCTGTTAGGAAGGTCAGATATATTGCTTGTTCTTGAAAATACGGGGCAGAACATACATTTTTCACTTGGGGATGCTGGTTCTCCTCTGAAGGTAATGCATAGCAACAACAGAGACTGGATCTGGACTGTGTCATTGTGCACAACACATGGGGTGTGCTGTTTTAACAAGATGCATGCGTGTTCTGTGGGTGATGGGGAGACATATTGTTGTCAAGGATTGTGTGTGTCTTATCAGGGAGGGTATCCACAGCACTGGGACTGAAGCAGGTGTGGTAGGTGTGGGGATGGGCCATGGTTTATGCAAGTTAGTGATTGCTAGATTGTGCTTGGTCTTGCAGGTAGGTGTGTGTTTATAATGAGGGGCCGTAGAGGGAAATGGCACCTGCCAGCTCCTTTGTTCCTGGACAAGTCCCTTAGCAAACTCTGAGTTCAGGAACTATGTCTCCCTTGTTTAATCCTCAAGCACCTTTCAACCTGCTTCACCCAAGCTTCTCCACACTCTTTGCTCTGCTTAATCTTTAAGGACAGATCTCAGCTTCCTATCACCTTCTGTGCTCTCTCAGAGCTGAGACAGCTGATTTTTAAAAGTTCCAAGCTTTAAGTCTGCTGGCTGTATACGCTCACAAATGTCATCCCTTCTGATTTTCAAAGCCATAAGCTATGAGGATGTCTCTACGCTTTAGAGGCTCCCCGGTGTAGTAGTTTGTTTCTGGCCCCTCTGTGACTGTGGTTCCCTCCCTCTGGTGGTCAGAAATATGGGGTTTAGATTCCTACAGAGTCCTTGTCCTTCCTACCATCTTTGATGTGATTCCCTCTCTCCATTTAGTTGTATAGTTTTGTGGGGAAAGGTGAAGGTCCATTTCTCGGTGACTCTGGTGTGAGTGTTACCTAGTTGTATCTGTGGGATGAGGTGAGTTTAGGGTCCTTCTACTCTGCCATCTTCCCCACAATTCAGTTTATTTTGTCTCATAAAAATATTACGACTCCAACTTTCTTTTCACTTCCATTTGCATGATAAATGGTTTTGTGTCCCATTACTTCCAATCTGCTTTTATTTTTAGGTCTGAAGTGATTCTCTGCTAGGCAGCATAGAGATGGGTCTTGCTTCCTCTGTACAGTCTATGTTTTCTGATTGGGATATTTAGTCCTTTTTTGTTAAAGCAATCATTGAGAAAGTATTTGTATCTCTCTAGTTGACTTCACAAGGAAAAGTGTGACAGGCTTCGCTCTGAGAAGGAGGTCTGTGTGGAACGCCTCTTTCAACTCACGGCTTGTTTCTGACTGACGGAAGGCTTCTCAAGGGTGTGTACTGAAGCCTACGGAAAAAGCGCATACACTTCACTCTCCGGGGGGAAAAGGGCAAGCACCCAAAAGCATTGGCGAGAAACCGTCTCTCAACGAACACCTCCTTTCCTGACGAGACAGAAACATGTTCAACTCTGTGTGTGTGTGTGTGTGTGTGTGCGCGCGCGCGCGCGCGTGAGTGAATAAGGAATGTGCCATGCACTCACCTGGGAAAAGCAAGTCTGCGTATACGGCAACTCTCCACTAACATCTTCAGGTATCCTTGAGAGAGAAGCATTTCCAAAAGTGGGTGTGGAAGCATCATGAAAGTGCCGTACGCTTTACTACCGTTCAACACCCAAACTCAACACCCAAAATACAAATAACCGAGTCAAGAAATGGGCAGAAGATATGAACAGGTATTTCTCCAAAGAAGACACACAAATGGCCAACAGACATATGAGAAACTGCTCAACAGCACTTGGCATGGGGAAAAAGAAATCCAAATGACAATGAGATACCACTTCACACCAGTCAGAATTGCAAAAATTAACAAGCGAAGAAATAACAAATGTTGGTGAGGAGAAAGGGGAACTCTCTTACACTTCTAAGTGGGAATGAAAACTGGTACAGCCACTTTGGAAAACAATATGGAGGTTCCTCAAGAACTTAAAACAGAGCTCCCTTACAACCCAGCAATTTTATTTACCCCAAAGCTACAAATGTAGTGATCTGAAGGGGCAACTGCACCCCAAATGTTTATAGCGACATTGTCCACAATAGCCAAACCGAGGAAGGAACCAAGACATCCATCGACAGATAAATGGATAAAGAAAACATGGTATATACATATACAAAGGAATATGACTCAGCCATCAGAAAGGATCAATATTTAGCATATCGATGTGGATGGCACTGGAGGGTATTATGCTGAGCAAAATAAGTCAGTCAGAGAAAAACAATTATTATATGGTTTTACTCATATGTGGAATAGAAGGAACAGCACAGAGGATCATAGGGGAAGGGAGGGAAAATGAATGCGAAGAAACCAGAGAGGAAGAAAATCCATGACAGGTTCCTAACTATTGGAAACAAACTGAGGGTTGCTGGAGGAAAGGTGGGTGGGGAGATGGAGTAACTGTGTGATGGGCATTAAGGAATGCATGTGATGTGATGAACACTGGGTGTTATACACAACTGATGAATTGTGGAACGCTACATTTGAAACTACTGGTGTACTCTATGTTGGCTAATTCAATTTCAATGTTAAAAATGTCTATTTTGTCTGATATAAGGATTGCTACTCTGACTTCTTTTGACATCCACTTGCATGATTAATGTTTCTCCATCTCTTAATTTCCATCTGCAGGTGTCTTTAGGTGTGAAATCTTTTATATATATATATACAAACTCTGTCATGCTCTTTTGCTTGGAGCATTTAGTCCATTTACATTCAAACTAATTATCATTAGACATGTATTTATTGATGTTTTCTTACTTGTTTCATAGTTTTTTGTGTAGTTTTTCTCTGATCCTTTCTTCTCTTGCTCTCTCTCTCATGGTTTGCTCGTTTTCTTTAATGATATTCTTGGATTTCTTTCCCTTTATCTTTTGCATGTGTATTAGAGGTTTGGGTTTGTGGTGACCCCCTGGATTATATATAGCCTTTTCAGTCTATATTAAGTTGAATGCTGTTTAAGTTCAAACCCACTGTTGACTCCTCCTCATGTGTTAGGGTATATGTTTTCATATTTTACATCCTTTAATTTTGTGAATCCCTTAACTGATTTTTACAGAAATACTTATTTTTACTGCTTCCTTGATTCATTATTGTCATACTCTCACTTACGATTTTTTTCCACTCATAGTGTCCCCTTCAATATTTTTTGTAGTTAATTTAGTGGTCATGAACTCTTTTAGTTTGTGTGGCTAAGAAACTCTTTTTCTCCCCTTCTTTTCTGAAGGATAGGCTTGCTGGATAAATTATTCCTTGCTGCAGATTTTTCTCATTCAGCACTTTGAATATTTAACGCCACTTTCTTCTGTCCTGCATAGTTTCTGCTGAAAACTCAGCTGATAGATTTATGGGCTTTCCCTTGCATGTTAACTGTCTTCTTTTATCTTGCTGCTTTAAATGTTTTTTCTTTATCACTACCTTTTCCCATTTGGATTACTATGTATCTTGATGTGGACCTCCTTAGGTTGATTTTGTGGGAGGGGATCTCTATGCCTTATGGATTTGTATAGGTTTCCTTCACCAGATTAGGTTAAGTTTTCAGCTCTTCTTTGGTCAAATAGATTTTCTGCCCCCTTTTCCCCCTTTTCACCTTCTGGGATCCCTCTCATGTGGGTGTTGTTACACTGGATGGAGTCACTGAATTCCCTAAGTCTCTTCTCATTTTTGCATACTTCTTTTTCCTCTCATTTGTTCCGCTTGATTACTTTCCATTACTGTCTTCTAGTTCATTAATTTGTTCCTCTGCTTCGTCCATCCTGCTAATTATTCTATCTAGTATATTCTTCATTTCATTTCTTGTGTTCCACATCTCTGATTATTTCTTTCATATCTCTTTGTTAAGAGTCTCAATGATGTTCCCCCTTCTGATGTCCTCCCTCTTTTCATTTCCCCAGTGAGTATCTTTATAATTGTTATCTTAAATTTTCTGTCAGGCATGTTCCTTATATCCATTTTGTTTAGGTCTCTTGCTGTGGCTTTGTCCTCTTCTTTCGTTTAGGACATAGTCCTCTGTCTGCTCATTTGGCCTACTTCTCAGAGAATATCTCTCTGTTAGGAAGGTCAGATATATTGCTTGTTCTTGAAAATACGGGGCAGAACATACATTTTTCACTTGGGGATGCTGGTTCTCCTCTGAAGGTAATGCATAGCAACAACAGAGACTGGATCTGGACTGTGTCATTGTGCACAACACATGGGGTGTGCTGTTTTAACAAGATGCATGCGTGTTCTGTGGGTGATGGGGAGACATATTGTTGTCAAGGATTGTGTGTGTCTTATCAGGGAGGGTATCCACAGCACTGGGACTGAAGCAGGTGTGGTAGGTGTGGGGATGGGCCATGGTTTATGCAAGTTAGTGATTGCTAGATTGTGCTTGGTCTTGCAGGTAGGTGTGTGTTTATAATGAGGGGCCGTAGAGGGAAATGGCACCTGCCAGCTCCTTTGTTCCTGGACAAGTCCCTTAGCAAACTCTGAGTTCAGGAACTATGTCTCCCTTGTTTAATCCTCAAGCACCTTTCAACCTGCTTCACCCAAGCTTCTCCACACTCTTTGCTCTGCTTAATCTTTAAGGACAGATCTCAGCTTCCTATCACCTTCTGTGCTCTCTCAGAGCTGAGACAGCTGATTTTTAAAAGTTCCAAGCTTTAAGTCTGCTGGCTGTATACGCTCACAAATGTCATCCCTTCTGATTTTCAAAGCCATAAGCTATGAGGATGTCTCTACGCTTTAGAGGCTCCCCGGTGTAGTAGTTTGTTTCTGGCCCCTCTGTGACTGTGGTTCCCTCCCTCTGGTGGTCAGAAATATGGGGTTTAGATTCCTACAGAGTCCTTGTCCTTCCTACCATCTTTGATGTGATTCCCTCTCTCCATTTAGTTGTATAGTTTTGTGGGGAAATCTGAAGGTCCATTTCTGGGTGACTCTGGTGTGAGTGTTACCTAGTTGTTTCTGTGGGATGAGGTGAGTTTAGGGTCCTTCTACTCTGCCATCTTCCCCACAATTCAGTTTATTTTGTCTCATAAAAATATTACGACTCCAACTTTCTTTTCACTTCCATTTGCATGATAAATGGTTTTGTGTCCCATTACTTCCAATCTGCTTTTATTTTTAGGTCTGAAGTGATTCTCTGGTAGGCAGCATAGAGATGGGTCTTGCTTCCTCTTTACAGTCTATGTTTTCTGATTGGGATATTTAGTCCTTTGTTGTTAAAGCAATCATTGAGAAAGTATTTGTATCTCTCTAGTTGACTTCACAAGGAAAAGTGTGACAGGCTTCGCTCTGAGAAGGAGGTCTGCGTGGAACGCCTCTTTCAACTCATGGCTTGTTTCTGGCTGACGGAAGGCTTCTCAAGGGTGTGTACGGAAGCCTAGGGAAAAAGCGGCTACACTTCTCTCTCCGGGGGGAAAAAAGCAAGAACCCAAAAGCATCGGCGAGAAACCGTCTCTCAACGATCACCTTCTTTCCTGACGAGACAGAAACATGTTCAACTCTGTGTGTGTGTGTGTGTGTGTGTGTGTGTGTGTGTGTGAGGGCACGCGCGCGCGCGCGTGCGTGAGTGAATAAGGAGAGTGCCATGTACTGACCTGGGAAAAGCAAGTCTGCGTATGCAGCGACTCGCCACTAGCATCTTCAGGTATCCTGGAGAGAGAAGCATTTCCAAAAGTGGGTGTGGAAGCATCATGAAAGTGCCGTACGCTTTACTAACTTTCCCTGGACCTAACTCCGAGAAACGTCCTCCCTGACGATCGAAAAGAGCTGAGCCATCTCAAGGCTGCGTGTGATCGCACAGGGACCGTTCCCTGGACCTAACTTCGGGAACGCGTCGGGGTACAAGGCAGCTTTCAACGGACGTCTTCTTTCGTGAGCCCAGAAGCGTTTGCATATGTAGGCGTGGAAGCGTCAGGAGAGCGCCGTAGACCGCTCTCTAAGAGGCAACCTCGCTTTTGCGAAGCCGTCTTGCACCTGACATCCTTTGCCTTGGAGACGGGAGCCTTTTATATAGTCGTGGTGGAAGCACAAGGAACGTGCCGTGCCCTGTCCTCATCTCTTAGAAACAAGGCCGCGCACAATGGGACTTTCAGCGTAGCATATGGACGGGGTCATGAAGTCAGTCGAGATTGCAAGTGGACGTGTGCAGGCATAAGGAGAGTGCCCTATCCTTAACTCCTTGAAAGCGTGACGGAGGGAGACCGTCTTTCAAGCGAACCCCTCTCCGGAGGATATATCGAAGCAGTGACAAAAGTGGATGTGGAAGCACAACGCAAGGGTTCTATACGAAACTCGGAAAAGAAGGTGGTGTAGAAGGCAGCTTTCCCCCGCGTCTTGGTTCAGGTTTAGGGAAGGGATACTCTCTGCGCGTGTGGAAGCCTAGGGAAAGTACCATCGGCTGATGTGTGAAAAGCAAGCCTGCGCAGAACGCAACGTTCAGCGCACATCTTGTTTCACGAAGAGAGAAGCCGTTTCCAATGTGTGCGTGGAAGCCTAAGGCCAAGTGCCATATATCCTTACCCCCACGGAAAACCGCTGTAGGAAACCCGTCGTTCAACTCACAGCTTCCCGGAGGAAGTTTTTCTAAAGTGCGTGTGGAGGCCCAAGGAAAAGTGTGACAGGCTTCGCTCTGAGAAGGAGGTCTGTGTGGAACGCCTCTTTCAACTCACGGCTTGTTTCTGACTGACGGAAGGCTTCTCAAGGGTGTGTACTGAAGCCTACGGAAAAAGCGCATACACTTCACTCTCCGGGGGGAAAAGGGCAAGCACCCAAAAGCATTGGCGAGAAACCGTCTCTCAACGAACACCTCCTTTCCTGACGAGAGAGAAACATGTTCAACTCTGTGTGTGTGTGTGTGTGTGTGTGTGCGCGCGCGCGCGCGCGTGAGTGAATAAGGAATGTGCCATGCACTCACCTGGGAAAAGCAAGTCTGCGTATACGGCAACTCTCCACTAACATCTTCAGGTATCCTTGAGAGAGAAGCATTTCCAAAAGTGGGTGTGGAAGCATCATGAAAGTGCCGTACGCTTTACTACCGTTCAACACCCAAACTCAACACCCAAAATACAAATAACCGAGTCAAGAAATGGGCAGAAGATATGAACAGGTATTTCTCCAAAGAAGACACACAAATGGCCAACAGACATATGAGAAACTGCTCAACAGCACTTGGCATGGGGAAAAAGAAATCCAAATGACAATGAGATACCACTTCACACCAGTCAGAATTGCAAAAATTAACAAGCGAAGAAATAACAAATGTTGGTGAGGAGAAAGGGGAACTCTCTTACACTTCTAAGTGGGAATGAAAACTGGTACAGCCACTTTGGAAAACAATATGGAGGTTCCTCAAGAACTTAAAACAGAGCTCCCTTACAACCCAGCAATTTTATTTACCCCAAAGCTACAAATGTAGTGATCTGAAGGGGCAACTGCACCCCGAATGTTTATAGCGACATTGTCCACAATAGCCAAACCGTGGAAGGAACCAAGACATCCATCGACAGATAAATGGATAAAGAAAACATGGTATATACATATACAAAGGAATATGACTCAGCCATCAGAAAGGATCAATATTTAGCATATCGATGTGGATGGCACTGGAGGGTATTATGCTGAGCAAAATAAGTCAGTCAGAGAAAAACAATTATTATATGGTTTTACTCATATGTGGAATAGAAGGAACAGCACAGAGGATCATAGGGGAAGGGAGGGAAAATGAATGCGAAGAAACCAGAGAGGAAGAAAATCCATGACAGGTTCCTAACTATTGGAAACAAACTGAGGGTTGCTGGAGGAAAGGTGGGTGGGGAGATGGAGTAACTGTGTGATGGGCATTAAGGAATGCATGTGATGTGACGAACACTGGGTGTTATACACAACTGATGAATTGTGGAACGCTACATTTGAAACTACTGGTGTACTCGATGTTGGCTAATTCAATTTCAATGTTAAAAAAGTCTATTTTGTCTGATATAAGGATTGCTACTCTGACTTCTTTTGACATCCACTTGCATGATTAATGTTTCTCCATCTCTTAATTTCCATCTGCAGGTGTCTTTAGGTGTGAAATCTTTTATATATATATACAAACTCTGTCATGCTCTTTTGCTTGGAGCATTTAGTCCATTTACATTCAAACTAATTATCATTAGACATGTATTTATTGATGTTTTGTTACTTGTTTCATAGTTTTTTGTGTAGTTTTTCTCTGATCCTTTCTTCTCTTGCTCTCTCTCTCATGGTTTGCTCGTTTTCTTTAATGATATTCTTGGATTTCTTTCCCTTTATCTTTTGCATGTGTATTAGAGGTTTGGGTTTGTGGTGACCCCCTGGATTATATATAGCCTTTTCAGTCTATATTAAGTTGAATGCTGTTTATGTTCAAACCCACTGTTGACTCCTCCTCATGTGTTAGGGTATATGTTTTCATATTTTACATACTTTTATTCTGTGAATCCCTTAACTGATTTTTACAGAAATACTTATTTTTACTGCTTCCTTGATTCATTATTGTCATACTCTCACTTACGATTTTTTTCCACTCATAGTGTCCCCTTCAATATTTTTTGTAGTTAATTTAGTGGTCATGAACTCTTTTAGTTTGTGTGGCTAAGAAACTCTTTTTCTCCCCTTCTTTTCTGAAGGATAGGCTTGCTGGATAAATTATTCCTTGCTGCAGATTTTTCTCATTCAGCACTTTGAATATTTAACGCCACTTTCTTCTGTCCTGCATAGTTTCTGCTGAAAACTCAGCTGATAGATTTATGGGCTTTCCCTTGCATGTTAACTGTCTTCTTTTATCTTGCTGCTTTAAATGTTTTTTCTTTATCACTACCTTTTCCCATTTGGATTACTATGTATCTTGATGTGGACCTCCTTAGGTTGATTTTGTGGGAGGGGATCTCTATGCCTTATGGATTTGTATAGGTTTCCTTCACCAGATTAGGTTAAGTTTTCAGCTCTTCTTTGGTCAAATAGATTTTCTGCCCCCTTTTCCCCCTTTTCACCTTCTGGGATCCCTCTCATGTGGGTGTTGTTACACTGGATGGAGTCACTGAATTCCCTATGTCTCTTCTCATTTTTGCATACTTCTTTTTCCTCTCATTTGTTCCGCTTGATTACTTTCCATTACTGTCTTCTAGTTCATTAATTTGTTCCTCTGCTTCGTCCATCCTGCTAATTATTCTATCTAGTATATTCTTCATTTCATTTCTTGTGTTCCACATCTCTGATTATTTCTTTCATATCTCTTTGTTAAGAGTCTCAATGATGTTCCCCCTTCTGATGTCCTCCCTCTTTTCATTTCCCCAGTGAGTATCTTTATAATTGTTATCTTAAATTTTCTGTCAGGCATGTTCCTTATATCCATTTTGTTTAGGTCTCTTGCTGTGGCTTTGTCCTCTTCTTTCGTTTAGGACATAGTCCTCTGTCTGCTCATTTGGCCTACTTCTCAGAGAATATCTCTCTGTTAGGAAGGTCAGATATATTGCTTGTTCTTGAAAATACGGGGCAGAACATACATTTTTCACTTGGTGATGCTGGTTCTCCTCTGAAGGTAATGCATAGCAACAACAGAGAGTGGATCTGGACTGTGTCATTGTGCACAACACATGGGGTGTGCTGTTTTAACAAGATGCATGCGTGTTCTGTGGGTGATGGGGAGACATATTGTTGTCAAGGATTGTGTGGGTCTTATCAGGGAGGGTATCCACAGCACTGGGACTGAAGCAGGTGTGGTAGGTGTGGGGATGGGCCATGGTTTATGCAAGTTAGTGATTGCTAGATTGTGCTTGGTCTTGCAGGTAGGTGTGTGTTTATAATGAGGGGCCGTAGAGGGAAATGGCACCTGCCAGCTCCTTTGTTCCTGGACAAGTCCCTTAGCAAACTCTGAGTTCAGGAACTATGTCTCCCTTGTTTAATCCTCAAGCACCTTTCAACCTGCTTCACCCAAGCTTCTCCACACTCTTTGCTCTGCTTAATCTTTAAGGACAGATCTCAGCTTCCTATCACCTTCTGTGCTCTCTCAGAGCTGAGACAGCTGATTTTTAAAAGTTCCAAGCTTTAAGTCTGCTGGCTGTATACGCTCACAAATGTCATCCCTTCTGATTTTCAAAGCCATAAGCTATGAGGATGTCTCTACGCTTTAGAGGCTCCCCGGTGTAGTAGTTTGTTTCTGGCCCCTCTGTGACTGTGGTTCCCTCCCTCTGGTGGTCAGAAATATGGGGTTTAGATTCCTACAGAGTCCTTGTCCTTCCTACCATCTTTGATGTGATTCCCTCTCTCCATTTAGTTGTATAGTTTTGTGGGGAAATCTGAAGGTCCATTTCTGGGTGACTCTGGTGTGAGTGTTACCTAGTTGTTTCTGTGGGATGAGGTGAGTTTAGGGTCCTTCTACTCTGCCATCTTCCCCACAATTCAGTTTATTTTGTCTCATAAAAATATTACGACTCCAACTTTCTTTTCACTTCCATTTGCATGATAAATGGTTTTGTGTCCCATTACTTCCAATCTGCTTTTATTTTTAGGTCTGAAGTGATTCTCTGGTAGGCAGCATAGAGATGGGTCTTGCTTCCTCTTTACAGTCTATGTTTTCTGATTGGGATATTTAGTCCTTTGTTGTTAAAGCAATCATTGAGAAAGTATTTGTATCTCTCTAGTTGACTTCACAAGGAAAAGTGTGACAGGCTTCGCTCTGAGAAGGAGGTCTGCGTGGAACGCCTCTTTCAACTCATGGCTTGTTTCTGGCTGACGGAAGGCTTCTCAAGGGTGTGTACGGAAGCCTAGGGAAAAAGCGGCTACACTTCTCTCTCCGGGGGGAAAAAAGCAAGAACCCAAAAGCATCGGCGAGAAACCGTCTCTCAACGATCACCTTCTTTCCTGACGAGACAGAAACATGTTCAACTCTGTGTGTGTGTGTGTGTGTGTGTGTGTGTGTGTGTGTGTGAGGGCACGCGCGCGCGCGCGTGCGTGAGTGAATAAGGAGAGTGCCATGTACTGACCTGGGAAAAGCAAGTCTGCGTATGCAGCGACTCGCCACTAGCATCTTCAGGTATCCTGGAGAGAGAAGCATTTCCAAAAGTGGGTGTGGAAGCATCATGAAAGTGCCGTACGCTTTACTAACTTTCCCTGGACCTAACTCCGAGAAACGTCCTCCCTGACGATCGAAAAGAGCTGAGCCATCTCAAGGCTGCGTGTGATCGCACAGGGACCGTTCCCTGGACCTAACTTCGGGAACGCGTCGGGGTACAAGGCAGCTTTCAACGGACGTCTTCTTTCGTGAGCCCAGAAGCGTTTGCATATGTAGGCGTGGAAGCGTCAGGAGAGCGCCGTAGACCGCTCTCTAAGAGGCAACCTCGCTTTTGCGAAGCCGTCTTGCACCTGACATCCTTTGCCTTGGAGACGGGAGCCTTTTATATAGTCGTGGTGGAAGCACAAGGAACGTGCCGTGCCCTGTCCTCATCTCTTAGAAACAAGGCCGCGCGCAATGGGACTTTCAGCGTAGCATATGGACGGGGTCATGAAGTCAGTCGAGATTGCAAGTGGACGTGTGCAGGCATAAGGAGAGTGCCCTATCCTTAACTCCTTGAAAGCGTGACGGAGGGAGACCGTCTTTCAAGCGAACCCCTCTCCGGAGGATATATCGAAGCAGTGACAAAAGTGGATGTGGAAGCACAACGCAAGGGTTCTATACGAAACTCGGAAAAGAAGGTGGTGTAGAAGGCAGCTTTCCCCCGCGTCTTGGTTCAGGTTTAGGGAAGGGATACTCTCTGCGCGTGTGGAAGCCTAGGGAAAGTACCATCGGCTGATGTGTGAAAAGCAAGCCTGCGCAGAACGCAACGTTCAGCGCACATCTTGTTTCACGAAGAGAGAAGCCGTTTCCAATGTGTGCGTGGAAGCCTAAGGCCAAGTGCCATATATCCTTACCCCCACGGAAAACCGCTGTAGGAAACCCGTCGTTCAACTCACAGCTTCCCGGAGGAAGTTTTTCTAAAGTGCGTGTGGAGGCCCAAGGAAAAGTGTGACAGGCTTCGCTCTGAGAAGGAGGTCTGTGTGGAACGCCTCTTTCAACTCACGGCTTGTTTCTGACTGACGGAAGGCTTCTCAAGGGTGTGTACTGAAGCCTACGGAAAAAGCGCATACACTTCACTCTCCGGGGGGAAAAGGGCAAGCACCCAAAAGCATTGGCGAGAAACCGTCTCTCAACGAACACCTCCTTTCCTGACGAGACAGAAACATGTTCAACTCTGTGTGTGTGTGTGTGTGTGTGTGCGCGCGCGCGCGCGCGTGAGTGAATAAGGAATGTGCCATGCACTCACCTGGGAAAAGCAAGTCTGCGTATACGGCAACTCTCCACTAACATCTTCAGGTATCCTTGAGAGAGAAGCATTTCCAAAAGTGGGTGTGGAAGCATCATGAAAGTGCCGTACGCTTTACTACCGTTCAACACCCAACTCAACACCCAAAATACAAATAACCGAGTCAAGAAATGGGCAGAAGATATGAACAGGTATTTCTCCAAAGAAGACACACAAATGGCCAACAGACATATGAGAAACTGCTCAAGATCACTTGGCATGGGGAAAAAGAAATCCAAATGACAATGAGATACCACTTCACACCAGTCAGAATTGCAAAAATTAACAAGCGAAGAAATAACAAATGTTGGTGAGGAGAAAGGGGAACTCTCTTACACTTCTAAGTGGGAATGAAAACTGGTACAGCCACTTTGGAAAACAATATGGAGGTTCCTCAAGAACTTAAAACAGAGCTCCCTTACAACCCAGCAATTTTATTTACCCCAAAGCTACAAATGTAGTGATCTGAAGGGGCAACTGCACCCCAAATGTTTATAGCGACATTGTCCACAATAGCCAAACCGTGGAAGGAACCAAGACATCCATCGACAGATAAATGGATAAAGAAAACATGGTATATACATATACAAAGGAATATGACTCAGCCATCAGAAAGGATCAATATTTAGCATATCGATGTGGATGGCACTGGAGGGTATTATGCTGAGCAAAATAAGTCAGTCAGAGAAAAACAATTATTATATGGTTTTACTCATATGTGGAATAGAAGGAACAGCACAGAGGATCATAGGGGAAGGGAGGGAAAATGAATGCGAAGAAACCAGAGAGGAAGAAAATCCATGACAGGTTCCTAACTATTGGAAACAAACTGAGGGTTGCTGGAGGAAAGGTGGGTGGGGAGATGGAGTAACTGTGTGATGGGCATTAAGGAATGCATGTGATGTGACGAACACTGGGTGTTATACACAACTGATGAATTGTGGAACGCTACATTTGAAACTACTGGTGTACTCTATGTTGGCTAATTCAATTTCAATGTTAAAAAAGTCTATTTTGTCTGATATAAGGATTGCTACTCTGACTTCTTTTGACATCCACTTGCATGATTAATGTTTCTCCATCTCTTAATTTCCATCTGCAGGTGTCTTTAGGTGTGAAATCTTTTATATATATATACAAACTCTGTCATGCTCTTTTGCTTGGAGCATTTAGTCCATTTACATTCAAACTAATTATCATTAGACATGTATTTATTGATGTTTTGTTACTTGTTTCATAGTTTTTTGTGTAGTTTTTCTCAGATCCTTTCTTCTCTTGCTCTCTCTCTCATGGTTTGCTCGTTTTCTTTAATGATATTCTTGGATTTCTTTCCCTTTATCTTTTGCATGTGTATTAGAGGTTTGGGTTTGTGGTGACCCCCTGGATTATATATAGCCTTTT
Source organism: Eumetopias jubatus (assembly GCF_037043125.1). Classification (NCBI taxonomy): domain Eukaryota; kingdom Metazoa; phylum Chordata; class Mammalia; order Carnivora; family Otariidae; genus Eumetopias; species Eumetopias jubatus. Next base: position 472,893 of record NW_028274936.1, on the reverse strand, counting down.
CAGTCTATATTAAGTTGAATGCTGTTTAAGTTCAAACCCACTGTTGACTCCTCCTCATGTGTTAGGGTATATGTTTTCATATTTTACATACTTTTATTTTGTGAATCCCTTAACTGATTTTTACAGAAATACTTATTTTTACTGCTTCCTTGATTCATTATTGTCATACTCTCACTTACGATTTTTTTCCACTCATAGTGTCCCCTTCAATATTTTTTGTAGTTAATTTAGTGGTCATGAACTCTTTTAGTTTGTGTGGCTAAGAAACTCTTTTTCTCCCCTTCTTTTCTGAAGGATAGGCTTGCTGGATAAATTATTCCTTGCTGCAGATTTTTCTCATTCAGCACTTTGAATATTTAACGCCACTTTCTTCTGTCCTGCATAGTTTCTGCTGAAAACTCAGCTGATAGATTTATGGGCTTTCCCTTGCATGTTAACTGTCTTCTTTTATCTTGCTGCTTTAAATGTTTTTTTCTTTATCACTACCTTTTCCCATTTGGATTACTATGTATCTTGATGTGGACCTCCTTAGGTTGATTTTGTGGGAGGGGATCTCTATGCCTTATGGATTTGTATAGGTTTCCTTCACCAGATTAGGTTAAGTTTTCAGCTCTTCTTTGGTCAAATAGATTTTCTGCCCCCTTTTCCCCCTTTTCACCTTCTGGGATCCCTCTCATGTGGGTGTTGTTACACTGGATGGAGTCACTGAATTCCCTATGTCTCTTCTCATTTTTGCATACTTCTTTTTCCTCTCATTTGTTCCGCTTGATTACTTTCCATTACTGTCTTCTAGTTCATTAATTTGTTCCTCTGCTTCGTCCATCCTGCTAATTATTCTATCTAGTATATTCTTCATTTCATTTCTTGTGTTCCACATCTCTGATTATTTCTTTCATATCTCTTTGTTAAGAGTCTCAATGATGTTCCCCCTTCTGATGTCCTCCCTCTTTTCATTTCCCCAGTGAGTATCTTTATAATTGTTATCTTAAATTTTCTGTCAGGCATGTTCCTTATATCCATTTTGTTTAGGTCTCTTGCTGTGGCTTTGTCCTCTTCTTTCGTTTAGGACATAGTCCTCTGTCTGCTCATTTGGCCTACTTCTCAGAGAATATCTCTCTGTTAGGAAGGTCAGATATATTGCTTGTTCTTGAAAATACGGGGCAGAACATACATTTTTCACTTGGTGATGCTGGTTCTCCTCTGAAGGTAATGCATAGCAACAACAGAGACTGGATCTGGACTGTGTCATTGTGCACAACACATGGGGTGTGCTGTTTTAACAAGATGCATGCGTGTTCTGTGGGTGATGGGGAGACATATTGTTGTCAAGGATTGTGTGGGTCTTATCAGGGAGGGTATCCACAGCACTGGGACTGAAGCAGGTGTGGTAGGTGTGGGGATGGGCCATGGTTTATGCAAGTTAGTGATTGCTAGATTGTGCTTGGTCTTGCAGGTAGGTGTGTGATTATAATGAGGGGCCGTAGAGGGAAATGGCACCTGCCAGCTCCTTTGTTCCTGGACAAGTCCCTTAGCAAACTCTGAGTTCAGGAACTATGTCTCCCTTGTTTAATCCTCAAGCACCTTTCAACCTGCTTCACCCAAGCTTCTCCACACTCTTTGCTCTGCTTAATCTTTAAGGACAGATCTCAGCTTCCTATCACCTTCTGTGCTCTCTCAGAGCTGAGACAGCTGATTTTTAAAAGTTCCAAGCTTTAAGTCTGCTGGTTGTATACGCTCACAAATGTCATCCCTTCTGATTTTCAAAGCCATAAGCTATGAGGATGTCTCTAAGCTTTAGAGGCTCCCCGGTGTAGTAGTTTGTTTCTGGCCCCTCTGTGACTGTGGTTCCCTCCCTCTGGTGGTCAGAAATATGGGGTTTAGATTCCTACAGAGTCCTTGTCCTTCCTACCATCTTTGATGTGATTCCCTCTCTCCATTTAGTTGTATAGTTTTGTGGGGAAATCTGAAGGTCCATTTCTGGGTGACTCTGGTGTGAGTGTTACCTAGTTGTTTCTGTGGGATGAGGTGAGTTTAGGGTCCTTCTACTCTGCCATCTTCCCCACAATTCAGTTTATTTTGTCTCATAAAAATATTACGACTCCAACTTTCTTTTCACTTCCATTTGCTTGATAAATGGTTTTGTGTCCCATTACTTCCAATCTGCTTTTATTTTTAGGTCTGAAGTGATTCTCTGGTAGGCAGCATAGAGATGGGTCTTGCTTCCTCTTTACAGTCTATGTTTTCTGATTGGGATATTTAGTCCTTTTTTGTTAAAGCAATCATTGAGAAAGTATTTGTATCTCTCTAGTTGACTTCACAAGGAAAAGTGTGACAGGCTTCGCTCTGAGAAGGAGGTCTGCGTGGAACGCCTCTTTCAACTCATGGCTTGTTTCTGGCTGACGGAAGGCTTCTCAAGGGTGTGTACGGAAGCCTAGGGAAAAAGCGGCTACACTTCTCTCTCCGGGGGGAAAAAAGCAAGAACCCAAAAGCATCGGCGAGAAACCGTCTCTCAACGATCACCTTCTTTCCTGACGAGACAGAAACATGTTCAACTCTGTGTGTGTGTGTGTGTGTGTGTGTGTGTGTGTGTGTGTGTGAGGGCACGCGCGCGCGCGCGTGCGTGAGTGAATAAGGAGAGTGCCATGTACTGACCTGGGAAAAGCAAGTCTGCGTATGCAGCGACTCGCCACTAGCATCTTCAGGTATCCTGGAGAGAGAAGCATTTCCAAAAGTGGGTGTGGAAGCATCATGAAAGTGCCGTACGCTTTACTAACTTTCCCTGGACCTAACTCCGAGAAACGTCCTCCCTGACGATCGAAAAGAGCTGAGCCATCTCAAGGCTGCGTGTGATCGCACAGGGACCGTTCCCTGGACCTAACTTCGGGAACGCGTCGGGGTACAAGGCAGCTTTCAACGGACGTCTTCTTTCGTGAGCCCAGAAGCGTTTGCATATGTAGGCGTGGAAGCGTCAGGAGAGCGCCGTAGACCGCTCTCTAAGAGGCAACCTCGCTTTTGCGAAGCCGTCTTGCACCTGACATCCTTTGCCTTGGAGACGGGAGCCTTTTATATAGTCGTGGTGGAAGCACAAGGAACGTGCCGTGCCCTGTCCTCATCTCTTAGAAACAAGGCCGCGCGCAATGGGACTTTCAGCGTAGCATATGGACGGGGTCATGAAGTCAGTCGAGATTGCAAGTGGACGTGTGCAGGCATAAGGAGAGTGCCCTATCCTTAACTCCTTGAAAGCGTGACGGAGGGAGACCGTCTTTCAAGCGAACCCCTCTCCGGAGGATATATCGAAGCAGTGACAAAAGTGGATGTGGAAGCACAACGCAAGGGTTCTATACGAAACTCGGAAAAGAAGGTGGTGTAGAAGGCAGCTTTCCCCCGCGTCTTGGTTCAGGTTTAGGGAAGGGATACTCTCTGCGCGTGTGGAAGCCTAGGGAAAGTACCATCGGCTGATGTGTGAAAAGCAAGCCTGCGCAGAACGCAACGTTCAGCGCACATCTTGTTTCACGAAGAGAGAAGCCGTTTCCAATGTGTGCGTGGAAGCCTAAGGCCAAGTGCCATATATCCTTACCCCCACGGAAAACCGCTGTAGGAAACCCGTCGTTCAACTCACAGCTTCCCGGAGGAAGTTTTTCTAAAGTGCGTGTGGAGGCCCAAGGAAAAGTGTGACAGGCTTCGCTCTGAGAAGGAGGTCTGTGTGGAACGCCTCTTTCAACTCACGGCTTGTTTCTGACTGACGGAAGGCTTCTCAAGGGTGTGTACTGAAGCCTACGGAAAAAGCGCATACACTTCACTCTCCGGGGGGAAAAGGGCAAGCACCCAAAAGCATTGGCGAGAAACCGTCTCTCAACGAACACCTCCTTTCCTGACGAGACAGAAACATGTTCAACTCTGTGTGTGTGTGTGTGTGTGTGTGCGCGCGCGCGCGCGTGTGAGTGAATAAGGAATGTGCCATGCACTCACCTGGGAAAAGCAAGTCTGCGTATACGGCAACTCTCCACTAACATCTTCAGGTATCCTTGAGAGAGAAGCATTTCCAAAAGTGGGTGTGGAAGCATCATGAAAGTGCCGTACGCTTTACTACCGTTCAACACCCAACTCAACACCCAAAATACAAATAACCGAGTCAAGAAATGGGCAGAAGATATGAACAGGTATTTCTCCAAAGAAGACACACAAATGGCCAACAGACATATGAGAAACTGCTCAAGATCACTTGGCATGGGGAAAAAGAAATCCAAATGACAATGAGATACCACTTCACACCAGTCAGAATTGCAAAAATTAACAAGCGAAGAAATAACAAATGTTGGTGAGGAGAAAGGGGAACTCTCTTACACTTCTAAGTGGGAATGAAAACTGGTACAGCCACTTTGGAAAACAATATGGAGGTTCCTCAAGAACTTAAAACAGAGCTCCCTTACAACCCAGCAATTTTATTTACCCCAAAGCTACAAATGTAGTGATCTGAAGGGGCAACTGCACCCCAAATGTTTATAGCGACATTGTCCACAATAGCCAAACCGTGGAAGGAACCAAGACATCCATCGACAGATAAATGGATAAAGAAAACATGGTATATACATATACAAAGGAATATGACTCAGCCATCAGAAAGGATCAATATTTAGCATATCGATGTGGATGGCACTGGAGGGTATTATGCTGAGCAAAATAAGTCAGTCAGAGAAAAACAATTATTATATGGTTTTACTCATATGTGGAATAGAAGGAACAGCACAGAGGATCATAGGGGAAGGGAGGGAAAATGAATGCGAAGAAACCAGAGAGGAAGAAAATCCATGACAGGTTCCTAACTATTGGAAACAAACTGAGGGTTGCTGGAGGAAAGGTGGGTGGGGAGATGGAGTAACTGTGTGATGGGCATTAAGGAATGCATGTGATGTGATGAACACTGGGTGTTATACACAACTGATGAATTGTGGAACGCTACATTTGAAACTACTGGTGTACTCTATGTTGGCTAATTCAATTTCAATGTTAAAAAAGTCTATTTTGTCTGATATAAGGATTGCTACTCTGACTTCTTTTGACATCCACTTGCATGATTAATGTTTCTCCATCTCTTAATTTCCATCTGCAGGTGTCTTTAGGTGTGAAATCTTTTATATATATATACAAACTCTGTCATGCTCTTTTGCTTGGAGCATTTAGTCCATTTACATTCAAACTAATTATCATTAGACATGTATTTATTGATGTTTTGTTACTTGTTTCATAGTTTTTTGTGTAGTTTTTCTCAGATCCTTTCTTCTCTTGCTCTCTCTCTCATGGTTTGCTCGTTTTCTTTAATGATATTCTTGGATTTCTTTCCCTTTATCTTTTGCATGTGTATTAGAGGTTTGGGTTTGTGGTGACCCCCTGGATTATATATAGCCTTTTCAGTCTATATTAAGTTGAATGCTGTTTAAGTTCAAACCCACTGTTGACTCCTCCTCATGTGTTAGGGTATATGTTTTCATATTTTACATACTTTTATTTTGTGAATCCCTTAACTGATTTTTACAGAAATACTTATTTTTACTGCTTCCTTGATTCATTATTGTCATACTCTCACTTACGATTTTTTTCCACTCATAGTGTCCCCTTCAATATTTTTTGTAGTTAATTTAGTGGTCATGAACTCTTTTAGTTTGTGTGGCTAAGAAACTCTTTTTCTCCCCTTCTTTTCTGAAGGATAGGCTTGCTGGATAAATTATTCCTTGCTGCAGATTTTTCTCATTCAGCACTTTGAATATTTAACGCCACTTTCTTCTGTCCTGCATAGTTTCTGCTGAAAACTCAGCTGATAGATTTATGGGCTTTCCCTTGCATGTTAACTGTCTTCTTTTATCTTGCTGCTTTAAATGTTTTTTTCTTTATCACTACCTTTTCCCATTTGGATTACTATGTATCTTGATGTGGACCTCCTTAGGTTGATTTTGTGGGAGGGGATCTCTATGCCTTATGGATTTGTATAGGTTTCCTTCACCAGATTAGGTTAAGTTTTCAGCTCTTCTTTGCTCAAATAGATTTTCTGCCCCCTTTTCCCCCTTTTCACCTTCTGGGATCCCTCTCATGTGGGTGTTGTTACACTGGATGGAGTCACTGAATTCCCTATGTCTCTTCTCATTTTTGCATACTTCTTTTTCCTCTCATTTGTTCCGCTTGATTACTTTCCATTACTGTCTTCTAGTTCATTAATTTGTTCCTCTGCTTCGTCCATCCTGCTAATTATTCTATCTAGTATATTCTTCATTTCATTTCTTGTGTTCCACATCTCTGATTATTTCTTTCATATCTCTTTGTTAAGAGTCTCAATGATGTTCCCCCTTCTGATGTCCTCCCTCTTTTCATTTCCCCAGTGAGTATCTTTATAATTGTTATCTTAAATTTTCTGTCAGGCATGTTCCTTATATCCATTTTGTTTAGGTCTCTTGCTGTGGCTTTGTCCTCTTCTTTCGTTTAGGACATAGTCCTCTGTCTGCTCATTTGGCCTACTTCTCAGAGAATATCTCTCTGTTAGGAAGGTCAGATATATTGCTTGTTCTTGAAAATACGGGGCAGAACATACATTTTTCACTTGGTGATGCTGGTTCTCCTCTGAAGGTAATGCATAGCAACAACAGAGACTGGATCTGGACTGTGTCATTGTGCACAACACATGGGGTGTGCTGTTTTAACAAGATGCATGCGTGTTCTGTGGGTGATGGGGAGACATATTGTTGTCAAGGATTGTGTGGGTCTTATCAGGGAGGGTATCCACAGCACTGGGACTGAAGCAGGTGTGGTAGGTGTGGGGATGGGCCATGGTTTATGCAAGTTAGTGATTGCTAGATTGTGCTTGGTCTTGCAGGTAGGTGTGTGTTTATAATGAGGGGCCGTAGAGGGAAATGGCACCTGCCAGCTCCTTTGTTCCTGGACAAGTCCCTTAGCAAACTCTGAGTTCAGGAACTATGTCTCCCTTGTTTAATCCTCAAGCACCTTTCAACCTGCTTCACCCAAGCTTCTCCACACTCTTTGCTCTGCTTAATCTTTAAGGACAGATCTCAGCTTCCTATCACCTTCTGTGCTCTCTCAGAGCTGAGACAGCTGATTTTTAAAAGTTCCAAGCTTTAAGTCTGCTGGTTGTATACGCTCACAAATGTCATCCCTTCTGATTTTCAAAGCCATAAGCTATGAGGATGTCTCTACGCTTTAGAGGCTCCCCGGTGTAGTAGTTTGTTTCTGGCCCCTCTGTGACTGTGGTTCCCTCCCTCTGGTGGTCAGAAATATGGGGTTTAGATTCCTACAGAGTCCTTGTCCTTCCTACCATCTTTGATGTGATTCCCTCTCTCCATTTAGTTGTATAGTTTTGTGGGGAAATCTGAAGGTCCATTTCTGGGTGACTCTGGTGTGAGTGTTACCTAGTTGTTTCTGTGGGATGAGGTGAGTTTAGGGTCCTTCTACTCTGCCATCTTCCCCACAATTCAGTTTATTTTGTCTCATAAAAATATTACGACTCCAACTTTCTTTTCACTTCCATTTGCATGATAAATGGTTTTGTGTCCCATTACTTCCAATCTGCTTTTATTTTTAGGTCTGAAGTGATTCTCTGCTAGGCAGCATAGAGATGGGTCTTGCTTCCTTTTTACAGTCTATGTTTTCTGATTGGGATATTTAGTCCTTTTTTGTTAAAGCAATCATTGAGAAAGTATTTGTATCTCTCTAGTTGACTTCACAAGGAAAATTGTGACAGGCTTCGCTCTGAGAAGGAGGTCTGCGTGGAACGCCTCTTTCAACTCATGGCTTGTTTCTGGCTGACGGAAGGCTTCTCAAGGGTGTGTACGGAAGCCTAGGGAAAAAGCGGCTACACTTCTCTCTCCGGGGGGAAAAAAGCAAGAACCCAAAAGCATCGGCGAGAAACCGTCTCTCAACGATCACCTTCTTTCCTGACGAGACAGAAACATGTTCAACTCTGTGTGTGTGTGTGTGTGTGTGTGTGTGTGTGTGTGTGTGAGGGCACGCGCGCGCGCGCGTGCGTGAGTGAATAAGGAGAGTGCCATGTACTGACCTGGGAAAAGCAAGTCTGCGTATACAGCGACTCGCCACTAGCATCTTCAGGTATCCTGGAGAGAGAAGCATTTCCAAAAGTGGGTGTGGAAGCATCATGAAAGTGCCGTACGCTTTACTAACTTTCCCTGGACCTAACTCCGAGAAACGTCCTCCCTGACGATCGAAAAGAGCTGAGCCTTCTCAAGGCTGCGTGTGATCGCACAGGGACCGTTCCCTGGACCTAACTTCGGAAAACGCGTCGGGGTACAAGGCAGCTTTCAACGGACGTCTTCTTTCGTGAGCCCAGAAGCGTTTGCATATGTAGGCGTGGAAGCGTCAGGAGAGCGCCGTAGACCGCTCTCTAAGAGGCAACCTCGCTTTTGCGAAGCCGTCTTGCACCTGACATCCTTTGCCTTGGAGACGGGAGCCTTTTATATAGTCGTGGTGGAAGCACAAGGAACGTGCCGTGCCCTGTCCTCATCTCTTAGAAACAAGGCCGCGCGCAATGGGACTTTCAGCGTAGCATATGGACGGGGTCATGAAGTCAGTCGAGATTGCAAGTGGACGTGTGCAGGCATAAGGAGAGTGCCCTATCCTTAACTCCTTGAAAGCGTGACGGAGGGAGACCGTCTTTCAAGCGAACCCCTCTCCGGAGGATATATCGAAGCAGTGACAAAAGTGGATGTGGAAGCACAACGCAAGGGTTCTATACGAAACTCGGAAAAGAAGGTGGTGTAGAAGGCAGCTTTCCCCCGCGTCTTGGTTCAGGTTTAGGGAAGGGATACTCTCTGCGCGTGTGGAAGCCTAGGGAAAGTACCATCGGCTGATGTGTGAAAAGCAAGCCTGCGCAGAACGCAACGTTCAGCGCACATCTTGTTTCACGAAGAGAGAAGCCGTTTCCAATGTGTGCGTGGAAGCCTAAAGCCAAGTGCCATATATCCTTACCCCCACGGAAAACCGCTGTAGGAAACCCGTCGTTCAACTCACAGCTTCCCGGAGGAAGTTTTTCTAAAGTGCGTGTGGAGGCCCAAGGAAAAGTGTGACAGGCTTCGCTCTGAGAAGGAGGTCTGTGTGGAACGCCTCTTTCAACTCACGGCTTGTTTCTGACTGACGGAAGGCTTCTCAAGGGTGTGTACTGAAGCCTAAGGAAAAAGCGCATACACTTCCCTCTCCGGGGGGAAAAGGGCAAGCACCCAAAAGCATTGGCGAGAAACCGTCTCTCAACGAACACCTCCTTTCCTGACGAGACAGAAACATGTTCAACTCTGTGTGTGTGTGTGTGTGTGTGTGTGCGCGCGCGCGCGCGCGTGAGTGAATAAGGAATGTGCCATGCACTCACCTGGGAAAAGCAAGTCTGCGTATACGGCAACTCTCCACTAACATCTTCAGGTATCCTTGAGAGAGAAGCATTTCCAAAAGTGGGTGTGGAAGCATCATGAAAGTGCCGTACGCTTTACTACCGTTCAACACCCAAACTCAACACCCAAAATACAAATAACCGAGTCAAGAAATGGGCAGAAGATATGAACAGGTATTTCTCCAAAGAAGACACACAAATGGCCAACAGACCTATGAGAAACTGCTCAACAGCACTTGGCATGGGGAAAAAGAAAACCAAATGACAATGAGATACCACTTCACACCAGTCAGAATTGCAAAAATTAACAAGCGAAGAAATAACAAATGTTGGTGAGGAGAAAGGGGAACTCTCTTACACTTCTAAGTGGGAATGAAAACTGGTACAGCCACTTTGGAAAACAATATGGAGGTTCCTCAAGAACTTAAAACAGAGCTCCCTTACAACCCAGCAATTTTATTTACCCCAAAGCTACAAATGTAGTGATCTGAAGGGGCAACTGCACCCCAAAAGTTTATAGCGACATTGTCCACAATAGCCAAACCGTGGAAGGAACCAAGACATCCATCGACAGATAAATGGATAAAGAAAACATGGTATATACATATACAAAGGAATATGACTCAGCCATCAGAAAGGATCAATATTTAGCATATCGATGTGGATGGCACTGGAGGGTATTATGCTGAGCAAAATAAGTCAGTCAGAGAAAAACAATTATTATATGGTTTTACTCATATGTGGAATAGAAGGAACAGCACAGAGGATCATAGGGGAAGGGAGGGAAAATGAATGCGAAGAAACCAGAGAGGAAGAAAATCCATGACAGGTTCCTAACTATTGGAAACAAACTGAGGGTTGCTGGAGGAAAGGTGGGTGGGGAGATGGAGTAACTGTGTGATGGGCATTAAGGAATGCATGTGATGTGATGAACACTGGGTGTTATACACAACTGATGAATTGTGGAACGCTACATTTGAAACTACTGGTGTACTCTATGTTGGCTAATTCAATTTCAATGTTAAAAAAGTCTATTTTGTCTGATATAAGGATTGCTACTCTGACTTCTTTTGACATCCACTTGCATGATTAATGTTTCTCCATCTCTTAATTTCCATCTGCAGGTGTCTTTAGGTGTGAAATCTTTTATATATATATACAAACTCTGTCATGCTCTTTTGCTTGGAGCATTTAGTCCATTTACATTCAAACTAATTATCATTAGACATGTATTTATTGATGTTTTGTTACTTGTTTCATAGTTTTTTGTGTAGTTTTTCTCTGATCCTTTCTTCTCTTGCTCTCTCTCTCATGGTTTGCTCGTTTTCTTTAATGATATTCTTGGATTTCTTTCCCTTTATCTTTTGCATGTGTATTAGAGGTTTGGGTTTGTGGTGACCCCCTGGATTATATATAGCCTTTTCAGTCTATATTAAGTTGAATGCTGTTTAAGTTCAAACCCACTGTTGACTCCTCCTCATGTGTTAGGGTATATGTTTTCATATTTTACATACTTTTATTTTGTGAATCCCTTAACTGATTTTTACAGAAATACTTATTTTTACTGCTTCCTTGATTCATTATTGTCATACTCTCACTTACGATTTTTTTCCACTCATAGTGTCCCCTTCAATATTTTTTGTAGTTAATTTAGTGGTCATGAACTCTTTTAGTTTGTGTGGCTAAGAAACTCTTTTTCTCCCCTTCTTTTCTGAAGGATAGGCTTGCTGGATAAATTATTCCTTGCTGCAGATTTTTCTCATTCAGCACTTTGAATATTTAACGCCACTTTCTTCTGTCCTGCATAGTTTCTGCTGAAAACTCAGCTGATAGATTTATGGGCTTTCCCTTGCATGTTAACTGTCTTCTTTTATCTTGCTGCTTTAAATGTTTTTTCTTTATCACTACCTTTTCCCATTTGGATTACTATGTATCTTGATGTGGACCTCCTTAGGTTGATTTTGTGGGAGGGGATCTCTATGCCTTATGGATTTGTATAGGTTTCCTTCACCAGATTAGGTTAAGTTTTCAGCTCTTCTTTGGTCAAATAGATTTTCTGCCCCCTTTTCCCCCTTTTCACCTTCTGGGATCCCTCTCATGTGGGTGTTGTTACACTGGATGGAGTCACTGAATTCCCTATGTCTCTTCTCATTTTTGCATACTTCTTTTTCCTCTCATTTGTTCCGCTTGATTACTTTCCATTACTGTCTTCTAGTTCATTAATTTGTTCCTCTGCTTCGTCCATCCTGCTAATTATTCTATCTAGTATATTCTTCATTTCATTTCTTGTGTTCCACATCTCTGATTATTTCTTTCATATCTCTTTGTTAAGAGTCTCAATGATGTTCCCCCTTCTGATGTCCTCCCTCTTTTCATTTCCCCAGTGAGTATCTTTATAATTGTTATCTTAAATTTTCTGTCAGGCATGTTCCTTATATCCATTTTGTTTAGGTCTCTTGCTGTGGCTTTGTCCTCTTCTTTCGTTTAGGACATAGTCCTCTGTCTGCTCATTTGGCCTACTTCTCAGAGAATATCTCTCTGTTAGGAAGGTCAGATATATTGCTTGTTCTTGAAAATACGGGGCAGAACATACATTTTTCACTTGGTGATGCTGGTTCTCCTCTGAAGGTAATGCATAGCAACAACAGAGACTGGATCTGGACTGTGTCATTGTGCACAACACATGGGGTGTGCTGTTTTAACAAGACGCATGCGTGTTCTGTGGGTGATGGGGAGACATATTGTTGTCAAGGATTGTGTGGGTCTTATCAGGGAGGGTATCCACAGCACTGGGACTGAAGCAGGTGTGGTAGGTGTGGGGATGGGCCATGGTTTATGCAAGTTAGTGATTGCTAGATTGTGCTTGGTCTTGCAGGTAGGTGTGTGTTTATAATGAGGGGCCGTAGAGGGAAATGGCACCTGCCAGCTCCTTTGTTCCTGGACAAGTCCCTTAGCAAACTCTGAGTTCAGGAACTATGTCTCCCTTGTTTAATCCTCAAGCACCTTTCAACCTGCTTCACCCAAGCTTCTCCACACTCTTTGCTCTGCTTAATCTTTAAGGACAGGTCTCAGCTTCCTATCACCTTCTGTGCTCTCTCAGAGCTGAGACAGCTGATTTTTAAAAGTTCCAAGCTTTAAGTCTGCTGGCTGTATACGCTCACAAATGTCATCCCTTCTGATTTTCAAAGCCATAAGCTATGAGGATGTCTCTACGCTTTAGAGGCTCCCCGGTGTAGTAGTTTGTTTCTGGCCCCTCTGTGACTGTGGTTCCCTCCCTCTGGTGGTCAGAAATATGGGGTTTAGATTCCTACAGAGTCCTTGTCCTTCCTACCATCTTTGATGTGATTCCCTCTCTCCATTTAGTTGTATAGTTTTGTGGGGAAATCTGAAGGTCCATTTCTGGGTGACTCTGGTGTGAGTGTTACCTAGTTGTATCTGTGGGATGAGGTGAGTTTAGGGTCCTTCTACTCTGCCATCTTCCCCACAATTCAGTTTATTTTGTCTCATAAAAATATTACGACTCCAACTTTCTTTTCACTTCCATTTGCATGATAAATGGTTTTGTGTCCCATTACTTCCAATCTGGTTTTATTTTTAGGTCTGAAGTGATTCTCTGCTAGGCAGCATAGAGATGGGTCTTGCTTCCTCTTTACAGTCTATGTTTTCTGATTGGGATATTTAGTCCTTTTTTGTTAAAGCAATCATTGAGAAAGTATTTGTATCTCTCTAGTTGACTTCACAAGGAAAAGTGTGACAGGCTTCGCTCTGAGAAGGAGGTCTGCGTGGAACGCCTCTTTCAACTCATGGCTTGTTTCTGGCTGACGGAAGGCTTCTCAAGGGTGTGTACGGAAGCCTAGGGAAAAAGCGGCTACACTTCTCTCTCCGGGGGGAAAAAAGCAAGAACCCAAAAGCATCGGCGAGAAACCGTCTCTCAACGATCACCTTCTTTCCTGACGAGACAGAAACATGTTCAACTCTGTGTGTGTGTGTGTGTGTGTGTGTGTGTGTGTGTGTGAGGGCACGCGCGCGCGCGCGTGCGTGAGTGAATAAGGAGAGTGCCATGTACTGACCTGGGAAAAGCAAGTCTGCGTATGCAGCGACTCGCCACTAGCATCTTCAGGTATCCTGGAGAGAGAAGCATTTCCAAAAGTGGGTGTGGAAGCATCATGAAAGTGCCGTACGCTTTACTAACTTTCCCTGGACCTAACTCCGAGAAACGTCCTCCCTGACGATCGAAAAGAGCTGAGCCATCTCAAGGCTGCGTGTGATCGCACAGGGACCGTTCCCTGGACCTAACTTCGGGAACGCGTCGGGGTACAAGGCAGCTTTCAACGGACGTCTTCTTTCGTGAGCCCAGAAGCGTTTGCATATGTAGGCGTGGAAGCGTCAGGAGAGCGCCGTAGACCGCTCTCTAAGAGGCAACCTCGCTTTTGCGAAGCCGTCTTGCACCTGACATCCTTTGCCTTGGAGACGGGAGCCTTTTATATAGTCGTGGTGGAAGCACAAGGAACGTGCCGTGCCCTGTCCTCATCTCTTAGAAACAAGGCCGCGCGCAATGGGACTTTCAGCGTAGCATATGGACGGGGTCATGAAGTCAGTCGAGATTGCAAGTGGACGTGTGCAGGCATAAGGAGAGTGCCCTATCCTTAACTCCTTGAAAGCGTGACGGAGGGAGACCGTCTTTCAAGCGAACCCCTCTCCGGAGGATATATCGAAGCAGTGACAAAAGTGGATGTGGAAGCACAACGCAAGGGTTCTATACGAAACTCGGAAAAGAAGGTGGTGTAGAAGGCAGCTTTCCCCCGCGTCTTGGTTCAGGTTTAGGGAAGGGATACTCTCTGCGCGTGTGGAAGCCTAGGGAAAGTACCATCGGCTGATGTGTGAAAAGCAAGCCTGCGCAGAACGCAACGTTCAGCGCACATCTTGTTTCACGAAGAGAGAAGCCGTTTCCAATGTGTGCGTGGAAGCCTAAAGCCAAGTGCCATATATCCTTACCCCCACGGAAAACCGCTGTAGGAAACCCGTCGTTCAACTCACAGCTTCCCGGAGGAAGTTTTTCTAAAGTGCGTGTGGAGGCCCAAGGAAAAGTGTGACAGGCTTCGCTCTGAGAAGGAGGTCTGTGTGGAACGCCTCTTTCAACTCACGGCTTGTTTCTGACTGACGGAAGGCTTCTCAAGGGTGTGTACTGAAGCCTACGGAAAAAGCGCATACACTTCACTCTCCGGGGGGAAAAGGGCAAGCACCCAAAAGCATTGGCGAGAAACCGTCTCTCAACGAACACCTCCTTTCCTGACGAGAGAGAAACATGTTCAACTCTGTGTGTGTGTGTGTGTGTGTGTGTGTGCGCGCGCGCGCGCGCGTGAGTGAATAAGGAATGTGCCATGCACTCACCTGGGAAAAGCAAGTCTGCGTATACGGCAACTCTCCACTAACATCTTCAGGTATCCTTGAGAGAGAAGCATTTCCAAAAGTGGGTGTGGAAGCATCATGAAAGTGCCGTACGCTTTACTACCGTTCAACACCCAAACTCAACACCCAAAATACAAATAACCGAGTCAAGAAATGGGCAGAAGATATGAACAGGTATTTCTCCAAAGAAGACACACAAATGGCCAACAGACATATGAGAAACTGCTCAACAGCACTTGGCATGGGGAAAAAGAAATCCAAATGACAATGAGATACCACTTCACACCAGTCAGAATTGCAAAAATTAACAAGCGAAGAAATAACAAATGTTGGTGAGGAGAAAGGGGAACTCTCTTACACTTCTAAGTGGGAATGAAAACTGGTACAGCCACTTTGGAAAACAATATGGAGGTTCCTCAAGAACTTAAAACAGAGCTCCCTTACAACCCAGCAATTTTATTTACCCCAAAGCTACAAATGTAGTGATCTGAAGGGGCAACTGCACCCCGAATGTTTATAGCGACATTGTCCACAATAGCCAAACCGTGGAAGGAACCAAGACATCCATCGACAGATAAATGGATAAAGAAAACATGGTATATACATATACAAAGGAATATGACTCAGCCATCAGAAAGGATCAATATTTAGCATATCGATGTGGATGGCACTGGAGGGTATTATGCTGAGCAAAATAAGTCAGTCAGAGAAAAACAATTATTATATGGTTTTACTCATATGTGGAATAGAAGGAACAGCACAGAGGATCATAGGGGAAGGGAGGGAAAATGAATGCGAAGAAACCAGAGAGGAAGAAAATCCATGACAGGTTCCTAACTATTGGAAACAAACTGAGGGTTGCTGGAGGAAAGGTGGGTGGGGAGATGGAGTAACTGTGTGATGGGCATTAAGGAATGCATGTGATGTGACGAACACTGGGTGTTATACACAACTGATGAATTGTGGAACGCTACATTTGAAACTACTGGTGTACTCGATGTTGGCTAATTCAATTTCAATGTTAAAAAAGTCTATTTTGTCTGATATAAGGATTGCTACTCTGACTTCTTTTGACATCCACTTGCATGATTAATGTTTCTCCATCTCTTAATTTCCATCTGCAGGTGTCTTTAGGTGTGAAATCTTTTATATATATATACAAACTCTGTCATGCTCTTTTGCTTGGAGCATTTAGTCCATTTACATTCAAACTAATTATCAGTAGACATATATTTATTGATGTTTTGTTACTTGTTTCATAGTTTTTTGTGTAGTTTTTCTCTGATCCTTTCTTCTCTTGCTCTCTCTCTCATGGTTTGCTCGTTTTCTTTAATGATATTCTTGGATTTCTTTCCCTTTATCTTTTGCATGTGTATTAGAGGTTTGGGTTTGTGGTGACCCCCTGGATTATATATAGCCTTTTCAGTCTATATTAAGTTGAATGCTGTTTAAGTTCAAACCCACTGTTGACTCCTCCTCATGTGTTAGGGTATATGTTTTCATATTTTACATACTTTTATTTTGTGAATCCCTTAACTGATTTTTACAGAAATACTTATTTTTACTGCTTCCTTGATTCATTATTGTCATACTCTCACTTACGATTTTTTTCCACTCATAGTGTCCCCTTCAATATTTTTTGTAGTTAATTTAGTGGTCATGAACTCTTTTAGTTTGTGTGGCTAAGAAACTCTTTTTCTCCCCTTCTTTTCTGAAGGATAGGCTTGCTGGATAAATTATTCCTTGCTGCAGATTTTTCTCATTCAGCACTTTGAATATTTAACGCCACTTTCTTCTGTCCTGCATAGTTTCTGCTGAAAACTCAGCTGATAGATTTATGGGCTTTCCCTTGCATGTTAACTGTCTTCTTTTATCTTGCTGCTTTAAATGTTTTTTTCTTTATCACTACCTTTTCCCATTTGGATTACTATGTATCTTGATGTGGACCTCCTTAGGTTGATTTTGTGGGAGGGGATCTCTATGCCTTATGGATTTGTATAGGTTTCCTTCACCAGATTAGGTTAAGTTTTCAGCTCTTCTTTGGTCAAATAGATTTTCTGCCCCCTTTTCCCCCTTTTCACCTTCTGGGATCCCTCTCATGTGGGTGTTGTTACACTGGATGGAGTCACTGAATTCCCTATGTCTCTTCTCATTTTTGCATACTTCTTTTTCCTCTCATTTGTTCCGCTTGATTACTTTCCATTACTGTCTTCTAGTTCATTAATTTGTTCCTGTGCTTCGTCCATCCTGCTAATTATTCTATCTAGTATATTCTTCATTTCATTTCTTGTGTTCCACATCTCTGATTATTTCTTTCATATCTCTTTGTTAAGAGTCTCAATGATGTTCCCCCTTCTGATGTCCTCCCTCTTTTCATTTCCCCAGTGAGTATCTTTATAATTGTTATCTTAAATTTTCTGTCAGGCATGTTCCTTATATCCATTTTGTTTAGGTCTCTTGCTGTGGCTTTGTCCTCTTCTTTCGTTTAGGACATAGTCCTCTGTCTGCTCATTTGGCCTACTTCTCAGAGAATATCTCTCTGTTAGGAAGGTCAGATATATTGCTTGTTCTTGAAAATACGGGGCAGAACATACATTTTTCACTTGGTGATGCTGGTTCTCCTCTGAAGGTAATGCATAGCAACAACAGAGACTGGATCTGGACTGTGTCATTGTGCACAACACATGGGGTGTGCTGTTTTAACAAGATGCATGCGTGTTCTGTGGGTGATGGGGAGACATATTGTTGTCAAGGATTGTGTGGGTCTTATCAGGGAGGGTATCCACAGCACTGGGACTGAAGCAGGTGTGGTAGGTGTGGGGATGGGCCATGGTTTATGCAAGTTAGTGATTGCTAGATTGTGCTTGGTCTTGCAGGTAGGTGTGTGTTTATAATGAGGGGCCGTAGAGGGAAATGGCACCTGCCAGCTCCTTTGTTCCTGGACAAGTCCCTTAGCAAACTCTGAGTTCAGGAACTATGTCTCCCTTGTTTAATCCTCAAGCACCTTTCAACCTGCTTCACCCAAGCTTCTCCACACTCTTTGCTCTGCTTAATCTTTAAGGACAGATCTCAGCTTCCTATCACCTTCTGTGCTCTCTCAGAGCTGAGACAGCTGATTTTTAAAAGTTCCAAGCTTTAAGTCTGCTGGTTGTATACGCTCACAAATGTCATCCCTTCTGATTTTCAAAGCCATAAGCTATGAGGATGTCTCTACGCTTTAGAGGCTCCCCGGTGTAGTAGTTTGTTTCTGGGCCCTCTGTGACTGTGGTTCCCTCCCTCTGGTGGTCAGAAATATGGGGTTTAGATTCCTACAGAGTCCTTGTCCTTCCTACCATCTTTGATGTGATTCCCTCTCTCCATTTAGTTGTATAGTTTTGTGGGGAAATCTGAAGGTCCATTTCTGGGTGACTCTGGTGTGAGTGTTACCTAGTTGTTTCTGTGGGATGAGGTGAGTTTAGGGTCCTTCTACTCTGCCATCTTCCCCACAATTCAGTTTATTTTGTCTCATAAAAATATTACGACTCCAACTTTCTTTTCACTTCCATTTGCATGATAAATGGTTTTGTGTCCCATTACTTCCAATCTGCTTTTATTTTTAGGTCTGAAGTGATTCTCTGGTAGGCAGCATAGAGATGGGTCTTGCTTCCTCTTTACAGTCTATGTTTTCTGATTGGGATATTTAGTCCTTTGTTGTTAAAGCAATCATTGAGAAAGTATTTGTATCTCTCTAGTTGACTTCACAAGGAAAAGTGTGACAGGCTTCGCTCTGAGAAGGAGGTCTGCGTGGAACGCCTCTTTCAACTCATGGCTTGTTTCTGGCTGACGGAAGGCTTCTCAAGGGTGTGTACGGAAGCCTAGGGAAAAAGCGGCTACACTTCTCTCTCCGGGGGGAAAAAAGCAAGAACCCAAAAGCATCGGCGAGAAACCGTCTCTCAACGATCACCTTCTTTCCTGACGAGACAGAAACATGTTCAACTCTGTGTGTGTGTGTGTGTGTGTGTGTGTGTGTGTGTGTGTGTGAGGGCACGCGCGCGCGCGCGTGCGTGAGTGAATAAGGAGAGTGCCATGTACTGACCTGGGAAAAGCAAGTCTGCGTATGCAGCGACTCGCCACTAGCATCTTCAGGTATCCTGGAGAGAGAAGCATTTCCAAAAGTGGGTGTGGAAGCATCATGAAAGTGCCGTACGCTTTACTAACTTTCCCTGGACCTAACTCCGAGAAACGTCCTCCCTGACGATCGAAAAGAGCTGAGCCATCTCAAGGCTGCGTGTGATCGCACAGGGACCGTTCCCTGGACCTAACTTCGGGAACGCGTCGGGGTACAAGGCAGCTTTCAACGGACGTCTTCTTTCGTGAGCCCAGAAGCGTTTGCATATGTAGGCGTGGAAGCGTCAGGAGAGCGCCGTAGACCGCTCTCTAAGAGGCAACCTCGCTTTTGCGAAGCCGTCTTGCACCTGACATCCTTTGCCTTGGAGACGGGAGCCTTTTATATAGTCGTGGTGGAAGCACAAGGAACGTGCCGTGCCCTGTCCTCATCTCTTAGAAACAAGGCCGCGCGCAATGGGACTTTCAGCGTAGCATATGGACGGGGTCATGAAGTCAGTCGAGATTGCAAGTGGACGTGTGCAGGCATAAGGAGAGTGCCCTATCCTTAACTCCTTGAAAGCGTGACGGAGGGAGACCGTCTTTCAAGCGAACCCCTCTCCGGAGGATATATCGAAGCAGTGACAAAAGTGGATGTGGAAGCACAACGCAAGGGTTCTATACGAAACTCGGAAAAGAAGGTGGTGTAGAAGGCAGCTTTCCCCCGCGTCTTGGTTCAGGTTTAGGGAAGGGATACTCTCTGCGCGTGTGGAAGCCTAGGGAAAGTACCATCGGCTGATGTGTGAAAAGCAAGCCTGCGCAGAACGCAACGTTCAGCGCACATCTTGTTTCACGAAGAGAGAAGCCGTTTCCAATGTGTGCGTGGAAGCCTAAGGCCAAGTGCCATATATCCTTACCCCCACGGAAAACCGCTGTAGGAAACCCGTCGTTCAACTCACAGCTTCCCGGAGGAAGTTTTTCTAAAGTGCGTGTGGAGGCCCAAGGAAAAGTGTGACAGGCTTCGCTCTGAGAAGGAGGTCTGTGTGGAACGCCTCTTTCAACTCACGGCTTGTTTCTGACTGACGGAAGGCTTCTCAAGGGTGTGTACTGAAGCCTACGGAAAAAGCGCATACACTTCACTCTCCGGGGGGAAAAGGGCAAGCACCCAAAAGCATTGGCGAGAAACCGTCTCTCAACGAACACCTCCTTTCCTGACGAGACAGAAACATGTTCAACTCTGTGTGTGTGTGTGTGTGTGTGTGCGCGCGCGCGCGCGCGTGAGTGAATAAGGAATGTGCCATGCACTCACCTGGGAAAAGCAAGTCTGCGTATACGGCAACTCTCCACTAACATCTTCAGGTATCCTTGAGAGAGAAGCATTTCCAAAAGTGGGTGTGGAAGCATCATGAAAGTGCCGTACGCTTTACTACCGTTCAACACCCAACTCAACACCCAAAATACAAATAACCGAGTCAAGAAATGGGCAGAAGATATGAACAGGTATTTCTCCAAAGAAGACACACAAATGGCCCACAGACATATGAGAAACTGCTCAAGATCACTTGGCATGGGGAAAAAGAAATCCAAATGACAATGAGATACCACTTCACACCAGTCAGAATTGCAAAAATTAACAAGCGAAGAAATAACAAATGTTGGTGAGGAGAAAGGGGAACTCTCTTACACTTCTAAGTGGGAATGAAAACTGGTACAGCCACTTTGGAAAACAATATGGAGGTTCCTCAAGAACTTAAAACAGAGCTCCCTTACAACCCAGCAATTTTATTTACCCCAAAGCTACAAATGTAGTGATCTGAAGGGGCAACTGCACCCCAAATGTTTATAGCGACATTGTCCACAATAGCCAAACCGTGGAAGGAACCAAGACATCCATCGACAGATAAATGGATAAAGAAAACATGGTATATACATATACAAAGGAATATGACTCAGCCATCAGAAAGGATCAATATTTAGCATATCGATGTGGATGGCACTGGAGGGTATTATGCTGAGCAAAATAAGTCAGTCAGAGAAAAACAATTATTATATGGTTTTACTCATATGTGGAATAGAAGGAACAGCACAGAGGATCATAGGGGAAGGGAGGGAAAATGAATGCGAAGAAACCAGAGAGGAAGAAAATCCATGACAGGTTCCTAACTATTGGAAACAAACTGAGGGTTGCTGGAGGAAAGGTGGGTGGGGAGATGGAGTAACTGTGTGATGGGCATTAAGGAATGCATGTGATGTGACGAACACTGGGTGTTATACACAACTGATGAATTGTGGAACGCTACATTTGAAACTACTGGTGTACTCGATGTTGGCTAATTCAATTTCAATGTTAAAAAAGTCTATTTTGTCTGATATAAGGATTGCTACTCTGACTTCTTTTGACATCCACTTGCATGATTAATGTTTCTCCATCTCTTAATTTCCATCTGCAGGTGTCTTTAGGTGTGAAATCTTTTATATATATATACAAACTCTGTCATGCTCTTTTGCTTGGAGCATTTAGTCCATTTACATTCAAACTAATTATCAGTAGACATATATTTATTGATGTTTTGTTACTTGTTTCATAGTTTTTTGTGTAGTTTTTCTCTGATCCTTTCTTCTCTTGCTCTCTCTCTCATGGTTTGCTCGTTTTCTTTAATGATATTCTTGGATTTCTTTCCCTTTATCTTTTGCATGTGTATTAGAGGTTTGGGTTTGTGGTGACCCCCTGGATTATATATAGCCTTTTCAGTCTATATTAAGTTGAATGCTGTTTAAGTTCAAACCCACTGTTGACTCCTCCTCATGTGTTAGGGTATATGTTTTCATATTTTACATACTTTTATTTTGTGAATCCCTTAACTGATTTTTACAGAAATACTTATTTTTACTGCTTCCTTGATTCATTATTGTCATACTCTCACTTACGATTTTTTTCCACTCATAGTGTCCCCTTCAATATTTTTTGTAGTTAATTTAGTGGTCATGAACTCTTTTAGTTTGTGTGGCTAAGAAACTCTTTTTCTCCCCTTCTTTTCTGAAGGATAGGCTTGCTGGATAAATTATTCCTTGCTGCAGATTTTTCTCATTCAGCACTTTGAATATTTAACGCCACTTTCTTCTGTCCTGCATAGTTTCTGCTGAAAACTCAGCTGATAGATTTATGGGCTTTCCCTTGCATGTTAACTGTCTTCTTTTATCTTGCTGCTTTAAATGTTTTTTTCTTTATCACTACCTTTTCCCATTTGGATTACTATGTATCTTGATGTGGACCTCCTTAGGTTGATTTTGTGGGAGGGGATCTCTATGCCTTATGGATTTGTATAGGTTTCCTTCACCAGATTAGGTTAAGTTTTCAGCTCTTCTTTGGTCAAATAGATTTTCTGCCCCCTTTTCCCCCTTTTCACCTTCTGGGATCCCTCTCATGTGGGTGTTGTTACACTGGATGGAGTCACTGAATTCCCTATGTCTCTTCTCATTTTTGCATACTTCTTTTTCCTCTCATTTGTTCCGCTTGATTACTTTCCATTACTGTCTTCTAGTTCATTAATTTGTTCCTCTGCTTCGTCCATCCTGCTAATTATTCTATCTAGTATATTCTTCATTTCATTTCTTGTGTTCCACATCTCTGATTATTTCTTTCATATCTCTTTGTTAAGAGTCTCAATGATGTTCCCCCTTCTGATGTCCTCCCTCTTTTCATTTCCCCAGTGAGTATCTTTATAATTGTTATCTTAAATTTTCTGTCAGGCATGTTCCTTATATCCATTTTGTTTAGGTCTCTTGCTGTGGCTTTGTCCTCTTCTTTCGTTTAGGACATAGTCCTCTGTCTGCTCATTTGGCCTACTTCTCAGAGAATATCTCTCTGTTAGGAAGGTCAGATATATTGCTTGTTCTTGAAAATACGGGGCAGAACATACATTTTTCACTTGGTGATGCTGGTTCTCCTCTGAAGGTAATGCATAGCAACAACAGAGACTGGATCTGGACTGTGTCATTGTGCACAACACATGGGGTGTGCTGTTTTAACAAGATGCATGCGTGTTCTGTGGGTGATGGGGAGACATATTGTTGTCAAGGATTGTGTGGGTCTTATCAGGGAGGGTATCCACAGCACTGGGACTGAAGCAGGTGTGGTAGGTGTGGGGATGGGCCATGGTTTATGCAAGTTAGTGATTGCTAGATTGTGCTTGGTCTTGCAGGTAGGTGTGTGTTTATAATGAGGGGCCGTAGAGGGAAATGGCACCTGCCAGCTCCTTTGTTCCTGGACAAGTCCCTTAGCAAACTCTGAGTTCAGGAACTATGTCTCCCTTGTTTAATCCTCAAGCACCTTTCAACCTGCTTCACCCAAGCTTCTCCACACTCTTTGCTCTGCTTAATCTTTAAGGACAGATCTCAGCTTCCTATCACCTTCTGTGCTCTCTCAGAGCTGAGACAGCTGATTTTTAAAAGTTCCAAGCTTTAAGTCTGCTGGTTGTATACGCTCACAAATGTCATCCCTTCTGATTTTCAAAGCCATAAGCTATGAGGATGTCTCTACGCTTTAGAGGCTCCCCGGTGTAGTAGTTTGTTTCTGGCCCCTCTGTGACTGTGGTTCCCTCCCTCTGGTGGTCAGAAATATGGGGTTTAGATTCCTACAGAGTCCTTGTCCTTCCTACCATCTTTGATGTGATTCCCTCTCTCCATTTAGTTGTATAGTTTTGTGGGGAAATCTGAAGGTCCATTTCTGGGTGACTCTGGTGTGAGTGTTACCTAGTTGTATCTGTGGGATGAGGTGAGTTTAGGGTCCTTCTACTCTGCCATCTTCCCCACAATTCAGTTTATTTTGTCTCATAAAAATATTACGACTCCAACTTTCTTTTCACTTCCATTTGCATGATAAATGGTTTTGTGTCCCATTACTTCCAATCTGCTTTTATTTTTAGGTCTGAAGTGATTCTCTGCTAGGCAGCATAGAGATGGCTCTTGCTTCCTCTTTACAGTCTATGTTTTCTGATTGGGATATTTAGTCCTTTGTTGTTAAAGCAATCATTGAGAAAGTATTTGTATCTCTCTAGTTGACTTCACAAGGAAAAGTGTGACAGGCTTCGCTCTGAGAAGGAGGTCTGCGTGGAACGCCTCTTTCAACTCATGGCTTGTTTCTGGCTGACGGAAGGCTTCTCAAGGGTGTGTACGGAAGCCTAGGGAAAAAGCGGCTACACTTCTCTCTCCGGGGGGAAAAAAGCAAGAACCCAAAAGCATCGGCGAGAAACCGTTTCTCAACGATCACCTTCTTTCCTGACGAGACAGAAACATGTTCAACTCTGTGTGTGTGTGTGTGTGTGTGTGTGTGTGTGTGTGTGTGTGAGGGCACGCGCGCGCGCGCGTGCGTGAGTGAATAAGGAGAGTGCCATGTACTGACCTGGGAAAAGCAAGTCTGCGTATACAGCGACTCGCCACTAGCATCTTCAGGTATCCTGGAGAGAGAAGCATTTCCAAAAGTGGGTGTGGAAGCATCATGAAAGTGCCGTACGCTTTACTAACTTTCCCTGGACCTAACTCCGAGAAACGTCCTCCCTGACGATCGAAAAGAGCTGAGCCTTCTCAAGGCTGCGTGTGATCGCACAGGGACCGTTCCCTGGACCTAACTTCGGAAAACGCGTCGGGGTACAAGGCAGCTTTCAACGGACGTCTTCTTTCGTGAGCCCAGAAGCGTTTGCATATGTAGGCGTGGAAGCGTCAGGAGAGCGCCGTAGACCGCTCTCTAAGAGGCAACCTCGCTTTTGCGAAGCCGTCTTGCACCTGACATCCTTTGCCTTGGAGACGGGAGCCTTTTATATAGTCGTGGTGGAAGCACAAGGAACGTGCCGTGCCCTGTCCTCATCTCTTAGAAACAAGGCCGCGCGCAATGGGACTTTCAGCGTAGCATATGGACGGGGTCATGAAGTCAGTCGAGATTGCAAGTGGACGTGTGCAGGCATAAGGAGAGTGCCCTATCCTTAACTCCTTGAAAGCGTGACGGAGGGAGACCGTCTTTCAAGCGAACCCCTCTCCGGAGGATATATCGAAGCAGTGACAAAAGTGGATGTGGAAGCACAACGCAAGGGTTCTATACGAAACTCGGAAAAGAAGGTGGTGTAGAAGGCAGCTTTCCCCCGCGTCTTGGTTCAGGTTTAGGGAAGGGATACTCTCTGCGCGTGTGGAAGCCTAGGGAAAGTACCATCGGCTGATGTGTGAAAAGCAAGCCTGCGCAGAACGCAACGTTCAGCGCACATCTTGTTTCACGAAGAGAGAAGCCGTTTCCAATGTGTGCGTGGAAGCCTAAGGCCAAGTGCCATATATCCTTACCCCCACGGAAAACCGCTGTAGGAAACCCGTCGTTCAACTCACAGCTTCCCGGAGGAAGTTTTTCTAAAGTGCGTGTGGAGGCCCAAGGAAAAGTGTGACAGGCTTCGCTCTGAGAAGGAGGTCTGTGTGGAACGCCTCTTTCAACTCACGGCTTGTTTCTGACTGACGGAAGGCTTCTCAAGGGTGTGTACTGAAGCCTACGGAAAAAGCGCATACACTTCACTCTCCGGGGGGAAAAGGGCAAGCACCCAAAAGCATTGGCGAGAAACCGTCTCTCAACGAACACCTCCTTTCCTGACGAGACAGAAACATGTTCAACTCTGTGTGTGTGTGTGTGTGTGCGCGCGCGCGCGCGCGTGAGTGAATAAGGAATGTGCCATGCACTCACCTGGGAAAAGCAAGTCTGCGTATACGGCAACTCCTCACTAACATCTTCAGGTATCCTTGAGAGAGAAGCATTTCCAAAAGTGGGTGTGGAAGCATCATGAAAGTGCCGTACGCTTTACTACCGTTCAACACCCAAACTCAACACCCAAAATACAAAAAACCGAGTCAAGAAATGGGCAGAAGATATGAACAGGTATTTCTCCAAAGAAGACACACAAATGGCCAACAGACATATGAGAAACTGCTCAACAGCACTTGGCATGGGGAAAAAGAAATCCAAATGACAATGAGATACCACTTCACACCAGTCAGAATTGCAAAAATTAACAAGCGAAGAAATAACAAATGTTGGTGAGGAGAAAGGGGAACTCTCTTACACTTCTAAGTGGGAATGAAAACTGGTACAGCCACTTTGGAAAACAATATGGAGGTTCCTCAAGAACTTAAAACAGAGCTCCCTTACAACCCAGCAATTTTATTTACCCCAAAGCTACAAATGTAGTGATCTGAAGGGGCAACTGCACCCCAAATGTTTATAGCGACATTGTCCACAATAGCCAAACCGTGGAAGGAACCAAGACATCCATCGACAGATAAAT
Source organism: Eumetopias jubatus (assembly GCF_037043125.1). NCBI lineage: Eukaryota > Metazoa > Chordata > Mammalia > Carnivora > Otariidae > Eumetopias > Eumetopias jubatus. Next base: position 446,691 of record NW_028274936.1, on the reverse strand, counting down.
GGATAAAGAAAACATGGTATATACATATACAAAGGAATATGACTCAGCCATCAGAAAGGATCAATATTTAGCATATCGATGTGGATGGCACTGGAGGGTATTATGCTGAGCAAAATAAGTCAGTCAGAGAAAAACAATTATTATATGGTTTTACTCATATGTGGAATAGAAGGAACAGCACAGAGGATCATAGGGGAAGGGAGGGAAAATGAATGCGAAGAAACCAGAGAGGAAGAAAATCCATGACAGGTTCCTAACTATTGGAAACAAACTGAGGGTTGCTGGAGGAAAGGTGGGTGGGGAGATGGAGTAACTGTGTGATGGGCATTAAGGAATGCATGTGATGTGATGAACACTGGGTGTTATACACAACTGATGAATTGTGGAACGCTACATTTGAAACTACTGGTGTACTCTATGTTGGCTAATTCAATTTCAATGTTAAAAAAGTCTATTTTGTCTGATATAAGGATTGCTACTCTGACTTCTTTTGACATCCACTTGCATGATTAATGTTTCTCCATCTCTTAATTTCCATCTGCAGGTGTCTTTAGGTGTGAAATCTTTTATATATATATATACAAACTCTGTCATGCTCTTTTGCTTGGAGCATTTAGTCCATTTACATTCAAACTAATTATCATTAGACATGTATTTATTGATGTTTTGTTACTTGTTTCATAGTTTTTTGTGTAGTTTTTCTCTGATCCTTTCTTCTCTTGCTCTCTCTCTCATGGTTTGCTCGTTTTCTTTAATGATATTCTTGGATTTCTTTCCCTTTATCTTTTGCATGTGTATTAGAGGTTTGGGTTTGTGGTGACCCCCTGGATTATATATAGCCTTTTCAGTCTATATTAAGTTGAATGCTGTTTAAGTTCAAACCCACTGTTGACTCCTCCTCATGTGTTAGGGTATATGTTTTCATATTTTACATACTTTTATTCTGTGAATCCCTTAACTGATTTTTACAGAAATACTTATTTTTACTGCTTCCTTGATTCATTTTTGTCATACTCTCACTTACGATTTTTTTCCACTCATAGTGTCCCCTTCAATATTTTTTGTAGTTAATTTAGTGGTCATGAACTCTTTTAGTTTGTGTGGCTAAGAAACTCTTTTTCTCCCCTTCTTTTCTGAAGGATAGGCTTGCTGGATAAATTATTCCTTGCTGCAGATTTTTCTCATTCAGCACTTTGAATATTTAACGCCACTTTCTTCTGTCCTGCATAGTTTCTGCTGAAAACTCAGCTGATAGATTTATGGGCTTTCCCTTGCATGTTAACTGTCTTCTTTTATCTTGCTGCTTTAAATGTTTTTTCTTTATCACTACCTTTTCCCATTTGGATTACTATGTATCTTGATGTGGACCTCCTTAGGTTGATTTTGTGGGAGGGGATCTCTATGCCTTATGGATTTGTATAGGTTTCCTTCACCAGATTAGGTTAAGTTTTCAGCTCTTCTTTGCTCAAATAGATTTTCTGCCCCCTTTTCCCCCTTTTCACCTTCTGGGATCCCTCTCATGTGGGTGTTGTTACACTGGATGGAGTCACTGAATTCCCTATGTCTCTTCTCATTTTTGCATACTTCTTTTTCCTCTCATTTGTTCCGCTTGATTACTTTCCATTACTGTCTTCTAGTTCATTAATTTGTTCCTCTGCTTCGTCCATCCTGCTAATTATTCTATCTAGTATATTCTTCATTTCATTTCTTGTGTTCCACATCTCTGATTATTTCTTTCATATCTCTTTGTTAAGAGTCTCAATGATGTTCCCCCTTCTGATGTCCTCCCTCTTTTCATTTCCCCAGTGAGTATCTTTATAATTGTTATCTTAAATTTTCTGTCAGGCATGTTCCTTATATCCATTTTGTTTAGGTCTCTTGCTGTGGCTTTGTCCTCTTCTTTCGTTTAGGACATAGTCCTCTGTCTGCTCATTTGGCCTACTTCTCAGAGAATATCTCTCTGTTAGGAAGGTCAGATATATTGCTTGTTCTTGAAAATACGGGGCAGAACATACATTTTTCACTTGGTGATGCTGGTTCTCCTCTGAAGGTAATGCATAGCAACAACAGAGACTGGATCTGGACTGTGTCATTGTGCACAACACATGGGGTGTGCTGTTTTAACAAGATGCATGCGTGTTCTGTGGGTGATGGGGAGACATATTGTTGTCAAGGATTGTGTGGGTCTTATCAGGGAGGGTATCCACAGCACTGGGACTGAAGCAGGTGTGGTAGGTGTGGGGATGGGCCATGGTTTATGCAAGTTAGTGATTGCTAGATTGTGCTTGGTCTTGCAGGTAGGTGTGTGTTTATAATGAGGGGCCGTAGAGGGAAATGGCACCTGCCAGCTCCTTTGTTCCTGGACAAGTCCCTTAGCAAACTCTGAGTTCAGGAACTATGTCTCCCTTGTTTAATCCTCAAGCACCTTTCAACCTGCTTCACCCAAGCTTCTCCACACTCTTTGCTCTGCTTAATCTTTAAGGACAGATCTCAGCTTCCTATCACCTTCTGTGCTCTCTCAGAGCTGAGACAGCTGATTTTTAAAAGTTCCAAGCTTTAAGTCTGCTGGCTGTATACGCTCACAAATGTCATCCCTTCTGATTTTCAAAGCCATAAGCTATGAGGATGTCTCTACGCTTTAGAGGCTCCCCGGTGTAGTAGTTTGTTTCTGGCCCCTCTGTGACTGTGGTTCCCTCCCTCTGGTGGTCAGAAATATGGGGTTTAGATTCCTACAGAGTCCTTGTCCTTCCTACCATCTTTGATGTGATTCCCTCTCTCCATTTAGTTGTATAGTTTTGTGGGGAAATCTGAAGGTCCATTTCTGGGTGACTCTGGTGTGAGTGTTACCTAGCTGTTTCTGTGGGATGAGGTGAGTTTAGGGTCCTTCTACTCTGCCATCTTCCCCACAATTCAGTTTATTTTGTCTCATAAAAATATTACGACTCCAACTTTCTTTTCACTTCCATTTGCATGATAAATGGTTTTGTGTCCCATTACTTCCAATCTGCTTTTATTTTTAGGTCTGAAGTGATTCTCTGCTAGGCAGCATAGAGATGGGTCTTGCTTCCTCTTTACAGTCTATGTTTTCTGATTGGGATATTTAGTCCTTTTTTGTTAAAGCAATCATTGAGAAAGTATTTGTATCTCTCTAGTTGACTTCACAAGGAAAAGTGTGACAGGCTTCGCTCTGAGAAGGAGGTCTGCGTGGAACGCCTCTTTCAACTCATGGCTTGTTTCTGGCTGACGGAAGGCTTCTCAAGGGTGTGTACGGAAGCCTAGGGAAAAAGCGGCTACACTTCTCTCTCCGGGGGGAAAAAAGCAAGAACCCAAAAGCATCGGCGAGAAACCGTCTCTCAACGATCACCTTCTTTCCTGACGAGACAGAAACATGTTCAACTCTGTGTGTGTGTGTGTGTGTGTGTGTGTGTGTGTGAGGGCACGCGCGCGCGCGCGTGCGTGAGTGAATAAGGAGAGTGCCATGTACTGACCTGGGAAAAGCAAGTCTGCGTATACAGCGACTCGCCACTAGCATCTTCAGGTATCCTGGAGAGAGAAGCATTTCCAAAAGTGGGTGTGGAAGCATCATGAAAGTGCCGTACGCTTTACTAACTTTCCCTGGACCTAACTCCGAGAAACGTCCTCCCTGACGATCGAAAAGAGCTGAGCCATCTCAAGGCTGCGTGTGATCGCACAGGGACCGTTCCCTGGACCTAACTTCGGAAAACGCGTCGGGGTACAAGGCAGCTTTCAACGGACGTCTTCTTTCGTGAGCCCAGAAGCGTTTGCATATGTAGGCGTGGAAGCGTCAGGAGAGCGCCGTAGACCGCTCTCTAAGAGGCAACCTCGCTTTTGCGAAGCCGTCTTGCACCTGACATCCTTTGCCTTGGAGACGGGAGCCTTTTATATAGTCGTGGTGGAAGCACAAGGAACGTGCCGTGCCCTGTCCTCATCTCTTAGAAACAAGGCCGCGCGCAATGGGACTTTCAGCGTAGCATATGGACGGGGTCATGAAGTCAGTCGAGATTGCAAGTGGACGTGTGCAGGCATAAGGAGAGTGCCCTATCCTTAACTCCTTGAAAGCGTGACGGAGGGAGACCGTCTTTCAAGCGAACCCCTCTCCGGAGGATATATCGAAGCAGTGACAAAAGTGGATGTGGAAGCACAACGCAAGGGTTCTATACGAAACTCGGAAAAGAAGGTGGTGTAGAAGGCAGCTTTCCCCCGCGTCTTGGTTCAGGTTTAGGGAAGGGATACTCTCTGCGCGTGTGGAAGCCTAGGGAAAGTACCATCGGCTGATGTGTGAAAAGCAAGCCTGCGCAGAACGCAACGTTCAGCGCACATCTTGTTTCACGAAGAGAGAAGCCGTTTCCAATGTGTGCGTGGAAGCCTAAAGCCAAGTGCCATATATCCTTACCCCCACGGAAAACCGCTGTAGGAAACCCGTCGTTCAACTCACAGCTTCCCGGAGGAAGTTTTTCTAAAGTGCGTGTGGAGGCCCAAGGAAAAGTGTGACAGGCTTCGCTCTGAGAAGGAGGTCTGTGTGGAACGCCTCTTTCAACTCACGGCTTGTTTCTGACTGACGGAAGGCTTCTCAAGGGTGTGTACTGAAGCCTACGGAAAAAGCGCATACACTTCACTCTCCGGGGGGAAAAGGGCAAGCACCCAAAAGCATTGGCGAGAAACCGTCTCTCAACGAACACCTCCTTTCCTGACGAGACAGAAACATGTTCAACTCTGTGTGTGTGTGTGTGTGTGTGCGCGCGCGCGCGCGCGTGAGTGAATAAGGAATGTGCCATGCACTCACCTGGGAAAAGCAAGTCTGCGTATACGGCAACTCCTCACTAACATCTTCAGGTATCCTTGAGAGAGAAGCATTTCCAAAAGTGGGTGTGGAAGCATCATGAAAGTGCCGTACGCTTTACTACCGTTCAACACCCAAACTCAACACCCAAAATACAAATAACCGAGTCAAGAAATGGGCAGAAGATATGAACAGGTATTTCTCCAAAGAAGACACACAAATGGCCAACAGACATATGAGAAACTGCTCAACAGCACTTGGCATGGGGAAAAAGAAATCCAAATGACAATGAGATACCACTTCACACCAGTCAGAATTGCAAAAATTAACAAGCGAAGAAATAACAAATGTTGGTGAGGAGAAAGGGGAACTCTCTTACACTTCTAAGTGGGAATGAAAACTGGTACAGCCACTTTGGAAAACAATATGGAGGTTCCTCAAGAACTTAAAACAGAGCTCCCTTACAACCCAGCAATTTTATTTACCCCAAAGCTACAAATGTAGTGATCTGAAGGGGCAACTGCACCCCAAATGTTTATAGCGACATTGTCCACAATAGCCAAACCGTGGAAGGAACCAAGACATCCATCGACAGATAAATGGATAAAGAAAACATGGTATATACATATACAAAGGAATATGACTCAGCCATCAGAAAGGATCAATATTTAGCATATCGATGTGGATGGCACTGGAGGGTATTATGCTGAGCAAAATAAGTCAGTCAGAGAAAAACAATTATTATATGGTTTTACTCATATGTGGAATAGAAGGAACAGCACAGAGGATCATAGGGGAAGGGAGGGAAAATGAATGCGAAGAAACCAGAGAGGAAGAAAATCCATGACAGGTTCCTAACTATTGGAAACAAACTGAGGGTTGCTGGAGGAAAGGTGGGTGGGGAGATGGAGTAACTGTGTGATGGGCATTAAGGAATGCATGTGATGTGACGAACACTGGGTGTTATACACAACTGATGAATTGTGGAACGCTACATTTGAAACTACTGGTGTACTCTATGTTGGCTAATTCAATTTCAATGTTAAAAAAGTCTATTTTGTCTGATATAAGGATTGCTACTCTGACTTCTTTTGACATCCACTTGCATGATTAATGTTTCTCCATCTCTTAATTTCCATCTGCAGGTGTCTTTAGGTGTGAAATCTTTTATATATATATACAAACTCTGTCATGCTCTTTTGCTTGGAGCATTTCGTCCATTTACATTCAAACTAATTATCATTAGACATGTATTTATTGATGTTTTGTTACTTGTTTCATAGTTTTTTGTGTAGTTTTTCTCTGATCCTTTCTTCTCTTGCTCTCTCTCTCATGGTTTGCTTGTTTTCTTTAATGATATTCTTGGATTTCTTTCCCTTTATCTTTTGCATGTGTATTAGAGGTTTGGGTTTGTGGTGACCCCCTGGATTATATATCGCCTTTTCAGTCTATATTAAGTTGAATGCTGTTTAAGTTCAAACCCACTGTTGACTCCTCCTCATGTGTTAGGGTATATGTTTTCATATTTTACATACTTTTATTTTGTGAATCCCTTAACTGATTTTTACAGAAATACTTATTTTTACTGCTTCCTTGATTCATTATTGTCATACTCTCACTTACGATTTTTTTCCACTCATAGTGTCCCCTTCAATATTTTTTGTAGTTAATTTAGTGGTCATGAACTCTTTTAGTTTGTGTGGCTAAGAAACTCTTTTTCTCCCCTTCTTTTCTGAAGGATAGGCTTGCTGGATAAATTATTCCTTGCTGCAGATTTTTCTCATTCAGCACTTTGAATATTTAACGCCACTTTCTTCTGTCCTGCATAGTTTCTGCTGAAAACTCAGCTGATAGATTTATGGGCTTTCCCTTGCATGTTAACTGTCCTCTTTTATCTTGCTGCTTTAAATGTTTTTTCTTTATCACTACCTTTTCCCATTTGGATTACTATGTATCTTGATGTGGACCTCCTTAGGTTGATTTTGTGGGAGGGGATCTCTATGCCTTATGGATTTGTATAGGTTTCCTTCACCAGATTAGGTTAAGTTTTCAGCTCTTCTTTGGTCAAATAGATTTTCTGCCCCCTTTTCCCCCTTTTCACCTTCTGGGATCCCTCTCATGTGGGTGTTGTTACACTGGATGGAGTCACTGAATTCCCTATGTCTCTTCTCATTTTTGCATACTTCTTTTTCCTCTCATTTGTTCCGCTTGATTACTTTCCATTACTGTCTTCTAGTTCATTAATTTGTTCCTCTGCTTCGTCCATCCTGCTAATTATTCTATCTAGTATATTCTTCATTTCATTTCTTGTGTTCCACATCTCTGATTATTTCTTTCATATCTCTTTGTTAAGAGTCTCAATGATGTTCCCCCTTCTGATGTCCTCCCTCTTTTCATTTCCCCAGTGAGTATCTTTATAATTGTTATCTTAAATTTTCTGTCAGGCATGTTCCTTATATCCATTTTGTTTAGGTCTCTTGCTGTGGCTTTGTCCTCTTCTTTCGTTTAGGACATAGTCCTCTGTCTGCTCATTTGGCCTACTTCTCAGAGAATATCTCTCTGTTAGGAAGGTCAGATATATTGCTTGTTCTTGAAAATACGGGGCAGAACATACATTTTTCACTTGGTGATGCTGGTTCTCCTCTGAAGGTAATGCATAGCAACAACAGAGACTGGATCTGGACTGTGTCATTGTGCACAACACATGGGGTGTGCTGTTTTAACAAGATGCATGCGTGTTCTGTGGGTGATGGGGAGACATATTGTTGTCAAGGATTGTGTGGGTCTTATCAGGGAGGGTATCCACAGCACTGGGACTGAAGCAGGTGTGGTAGGTGTGGGGATGGGCCATGGTTTATGCAAGTTAGTGATTGCTAGATTGTGCTTGGTCTTGCAGGTAGGTGTGTGTTTATAATGAGGGGCCGTAGAGGGAAATGGCACCTGCCAGCTCCTTTGTTCCTGGACAAGTCCCTTAGCAAACTCTGAGTTCAGGAACTATGTCTCCCTTGTTTAATCCTCAAGCACCTTTCAACCTGCTTCACCCAAGCTTCTCCACACTCTTTGCTCTGCTTAATCTTTAAGGACAGATCTCAGCTTCCTATCACCTTCTGTGCTCTCTCAGAGCTGAGACAGCTGATTTTTAAAAGTTCCAAGCTTTAAGTCTGCTGGTTGTATACGCTCACAAATGTCATCCCTTCTGATTTTCAAAGCCATAAGCTATGAGGATGTCTCTACGCTTTAGAGGCTCCCCGGTGTAGTAGTTTGTTTCTGGCCCCTCTGTGACTGTGGTTCCCTCCCTCTGGTGGTCAGAAATATGGGGTTTAGATTCCTACAGAGTCCTTGTCCTTCCTACCATCTTTGATGTGATTCCCTCTCTCCATTTAGTTGTATAGTTTTGTGGGGAAATCTGAAGGTCCATTTCTGGGTGACTCTGGTGTGAGTGTTACCTAGTTGTTTCTGTGGGATGAGGTGAGTTTAGGGTCCTTCTACTCTGCCATCTTCCCCACAATTCAGTTTATTTTGTCTCATAAAAATATTACGACTCCAACTTTCTTTTCACTTCCATTTGCATGATAAATGGTTTTGTGTCCCATTACTTCCAATCTGCTTTTATTTTTAGGTCTGAAGTGATTCTCTGCTAGGCAGCATAGAGATGGGTCTTGCTTCCTTTTTACAGTCTATGTTTTCTGATTGGGATATTTAGTCCTTTTTTGTTAAAGCAATCATTGAGAAAGTATTTGTATCTCTCTAGTTGACTTCACAAGGAAAAGTGTGACAGGCTTCGCTCTGAGAAGGAGGTCTGCGTGGAACGCCTCTTTCAACTCATGGCTTGTTTCTGGCTGACGGAAGGCTTCTCAAGGGTGTGTACGGAAGCCTAGGGAAAAAGCGGCTACACTTCTCTGTCCGGGGGGAAAAAAGCAAGAACCCAAAAGCATCGGCGAGAAACCGTCTCTCAACGATCACCTTCTTTCCTGACGAGACAGAAACATGTTCAACTCTGTGTGTGTGTGTGTGTGTGTGTGTGTGTGTGTGTGTGTGAGGGCACGCGCGCGCGCGCGTGCGTGAGTGAATAAGGAGAGTGCCATGTACTGACCTGGGAAAAGCAAGTCTGCGTATACAGCGACTCGCCACTAGCATCTTCAGGTATCCTGGAGAGAGAAGCATTTCCAAAAGTGGGTGTGGAAGCATCATGAAAGTGCCGTACGCTTTACTAACTTTCCCTGGACCTAACTCCGAGAAACGTCCTCCCTGACGATCGAAAAGAGCTGAGCCTTCTCAAGGCTGCGTGTGATCGCACAGGGACCGTTCCCTGGACCTAACTTCGGAAAACGCGTCGGGGTACAAGGCAGCTTTCAACGGACGTCTTCTTTCGTGAGCCCAGAAGCGTTTGCATATGTAGGCGTGGAAGCGTCAGGAGAGCGCCGTAGACCGCTCTCTAAGAGGCAACCTCGCTTTTGCGAAGCCGTCTTGCACCTGACATCCTTTGCCTTGGAGACGGGAGCCTTTTATATAGTCGTGGTGGAAGCACAAGGAACGTGCCGTGCCCTGTCCTCATCTCTTAGAAACAAGGCCGCGCGCAATGGGACTTTCAGCGTAGCATATGGACGGGGTCATGAAGTCAGTCGAGATTGCAAGTGGACGTGTGCAGGCATAAGGAGAGTGCCCTATCCTTAACTCCTTGAAAGCGTGACGGAGGGAGACCGTCTTTCAAGCGAACCCCTCTCCGGAGGATATATCGAAGCAGTGACAAAAGTGGATGTGGAAGCACAACGCAAGGGTTCTATACGAAACTCGGAAAAGAAGGTGGTGTAGAAGGCAGCTTTCCCCCGCGTCTTGGTTCAGGTTTAGGGAAGGGATACTCTCTGCGCGTGTGGAAGCCTAGGGAAAGTACCATCGGCTGATGTGTGAAAAGCAAGCCTGCGCAGAACGCAACGTTCAGCGCACATCTTGTTTCACGAAGAGAGAAGCCGTTTCCAATGTGTGCGTGGAAGCCTAAAGCCAAGTGCCATATATCCTTACCCCCACGGAAAACCGCTGTAGGAAACCCGTCGTTCAACTCACAGCTTCCCGGAGGAAGTTTTTCTAAAGTGCGTGTGGAGGCCCAAGGAAAAGTGTGACAGGCTTCGCTCTGAGAAGGAGGTCTGTGTGGAACGCCTCTTTCAACTCACGGCTTGTTTCTGACTGACGGAAGGCTTCTCAAGGGTGTGTACTGAAGCCTACGGAAAAAGCGCATACACTTCACTCTCCGGGGGGAAAAGGGCAAGCACCCAAAAGCATTGGCGAGAAACCGTCTCTCAACGAACACCTCCTTTCCTGACGAGAGAGAAACATGTTCAACTCTGTGTGTGTGTGTGTGTGTGTGTGTGTGCGCGCGCGCGCGCTCCCGTGAGTGAATAAGGAATGTGCCATGCACTCACCTGGGAAAAGCAAGTCTGCGTATACGGCAACTCCTCACTAACATCTTCAGGTATCCTTGAGAGAGAAGCATTTCCAAAAGTGGGTGTGGAAGCATCATGAAAGTGCCGTACGCTTTACTACCGTTCAACACCCAAACTCAACACCCAAAATACAAATAACCGAGTCAAGAAATGGGCAGAAGATATGAACAGGTATTTCTCCAAAGAAGACACACAAATGGCCAACAGACATATGAGAAACTGCTCAACAGCACTTGGCATGGGGAAAAAGAAATCCAAATGACAATGAGATACCACTTCACACCAGTCAGAATTGCAAAAATTAACAAGCGAAGAAATAACAAATGTTGGTGAGGAGAAAGGGGAACTCTCTTACACTTCTAAGTGGGAATGAAAACTGGTACAGCCACTTTGGAAAACAATATGGAGGTTCCTCAAGAACTTAAAACAGAGCTCCCTTACAACCCAGCAATTTTATTTACCCCAAAGCTACAAATGTAGTGATCTGAAGGGGCAACTGCACCCCGAATGTTTATAGCGACATTGTCCACAATAGCCAAACCGTGGAAGGAACCAAGACATCCATCGACAGATAAATGGATAAAGAAAACATGGTATATACATATACAAAGGAATATGACTCAGCCATCAGAAAGGATGAATATTTAGCATATCGATGTGGATGGCACTGGAGGGTATTATGCTGAGCAAAATAAGTCAGTCAGAGAAAAACAATTATTATATGGTTTTACTCATATGTGGAATAGAAGGAACAGCACAGAGGATCATAGGGGAAGGGAGGGAAAATGAATGCGAAGAAACCAGAGAGGAAGAAAATCCATGACAGGTTCCTAACTATTGGAAACAAACTGAGGGTTGCTGGAGGAAAGGTGGGTGGGGAGATGGAGTAACTGTGTGATGGGCATTAAGGAATGCATGTGATGTGACGAACACTGGGTGTTATACACAACTGATGAATTGTGGAACGCTACATTTGAAACTACTGGTGTACTCGATGTTGGCTAATTCAATTTCAATGTTAAAAAAGTCTATTTTGTCTGATATAAGGATTGCTACTCTGACTTCTTTTGACATCCACTTGCATGATTAATGTTTCTCCATCTCTTAATTTCCATCTGCAGGTGTCTTTAGGTGTGAAATCTTTTATATATATATACAAACTCTGTCATGCTCTTTTGCTTGGAGCATTTCGTCCATTTACATTCAAACTAATTATCAGTAGACATATATTTATTGATGTTTTGTTACTTGTTTCATAGTATTTTGTGTAGTTTTTCTCTGATCCTTTCTTCTCTTGCTCTCTCTCTCATGGTTTGCTCGTTTTCTTTAATGATATTCTTGGATTTCTTTCCCTTTATCTTTTGCATGTGTATTAGAGGTTTGGGTTTGTGGTGACCCCCTGGATTATATATCGCCTTTTCAGTCTATATTAAGTTGAATGCTGTTTAAGTTCAAACCCACTGTTGACTCCTCCTCATGTGTTAGGGTATATGTTTTCATATTTTACATACTTTTATTTTGTGAATCCCTTAACTGATTTTTACAGAAATACTTATTTTTACTGCTTCCTTGATTCATTATTGTCATACTCTCACTTACGATTTTTTTCCACTCATAGTGTCCCCTTCAATATTTTTTGTAGTTAATTTAGTGGTCATGAACTCTTTTAGTTTGTGTGGCTAAGAAACTCTTTTTCTCCCCTTCTTTTCTGAAGGATAGGCTTGCTGGATAAATTATTCCTTGCTGCAGATTTTTCTCATTCAGCACTTTGAATATTTAACGCCACTTTCTTCTGTCCTGCATAGTTTCTGCTGAAAACTCAGCTGATAAATTTATGGGCTTTCCCTTGCATGTTAACTGTCCTCTTTTATCTTGCTGCTTTAAATGTTTTTTCTTTATCACTACCTTTTCCCATTTGGATTACTATGTATCTTGATGTGGACCTCCTTAGGTTGATTTTGTGGGAGGGGATCTCTATGCCTTATGGATTTGTATAGGTTTCCTTCACCAGATTAGGTTAAGTTTTCAGCTCTTCTTTGGTCAAATAGATTTTCTGCCCCCTTTTCCCCCTTTTCACCTTCTGGGATCCCTCTCATGTGGGTGTTGTTACACTGGATGGAGTCACTGAATTCCCTATGTCTCTTCTCATTTTTGCATACTTCTTTTTCCTCTCATTTGTTCCGCTTGATTACTTTCCATTACTGTCTTCTAGTTCATTAATTTGTTCCTCTGCTTCGTCCATCCTGCTAATTATTCTATCTAGTATATTCTTCATTTCATTTCTTGTGTTCCACATCTCTGATTATTTCTTTCATATCTCTTTGTTAAGAGTCTCAATGATGTTCCCCCTTCTGATGTCCTCCCTCTTTTCATTTCCCCAGTGAGTATCTTTATAATTGTTATCTTAAATTTTCTGTCAGGCATGTTCCTTATATCCATTTTGTTTAGGTCTCTTGCTGTGGCTTTGTCCTCTTCTATCGTTTAGGACATAGTCCTCTGTCTGCTCATTTGGCCTACTTCTCAGAGAATATCTCTCTGTTAGGAAGGTCAGATATATTGCTTGTTCTTGAAAATACGGGGCAGAACATACATTTTTCACTTGGTGATGCTGGTTCTCCTCTGAAGGTAATGCATAGCAACAACAGAGAGTGGATCTGGACTGTGTCATTGTGCACAACACATGGGGTGTGCTGTTTTAACAAGATGCATGCGTGTTCTGTGGGTGATGGGGAGACATATTGTTGTCAAGGATTGTGTGGGTCTTATCAGGGAGGGTATCCACAGCACTGGGACTGAAGCAGGTCTGGTAGGGGTGGGGATGGGCCATGGTTTATGCAAGTTAGTGATTGCTAGATTGTGCTTGGTCTTGCAGGTAGGTGTGTGTTTATAATGAGGGGCCGTAGAGGGAAATGGCACCTGCCAGCTCCTTTGTTCCTGGACAAGTCCCTTAGCAAACTCTGAGTTCAGGAACTATGTCTCCCTTGTTTAATCCTCAAGCACCTTTCAACCTGCTTCACCCAAGCTTCTCCACACTCTTTGCTCTGCTTAATCTTTAAGGACAGATCTCAGCTTCCTATCACCTTCTGTGCTCTCTCAGAGCTGAGACAGCTGATTTTTAAAAGTTCCAAGCTTTAAGTCTGCTGGTTGTATACGCTCACAAATGTCATCCCTTCTGATTTTCAAAGCCATAAGCTATGAGGATGTCTCTACGCTTTAGAGGCTCCCCGGTGTAGTAGTTTGTTTCTGGCCCCTCTGTGACTGTGGTTCCCTCCCTCTGGTGGTCAGAAATATGGGGTTTAGATTCCTACAGAGTCCTTGTCCTTCCTACCATCTTTGATGTGATTCCCTCTCTCCATTTAGTTGTATAGTTTTGTGGGGAAATCTGAAGGTCCATTTCTGGGTGACTCTGGTGTGAGTGTTACCTAGTTGTATCTGTGGGATGAGGTGAGTTTAGGGTCCTTCTACTCTGCCATCTTCCCCACAATTCAGTTTATTTTGTCTCATAAAAATATTACGACTCCAACTTTCTTTTCACTTCCATTTGCATGATAAATGGTTTTGTGTCCCATTACTTCCAATCTGCTTTTATTTTTAGGTCTGAAGTGATTCTCTGCTAGGCGGCATAGAGATGGGTCTTGCTTCCTCTTTACAGTCTATGTTTTCTGATTGGGATATTTAGTCCTTTTTTGTTAAAGCAATCATTGAGAAAGTATTTGTATCTCTCTAGTTGACTTCACAAGGAAAAGTGTGACAGGCTTCGCTCTGAGAAGGAGGTCTGCGTGGAACGCCTCTTTCAACTCATGGCTTGTTTCTGGCTGACGGAAGGCTTCTCAAGGGTGTGTACGGAAGCCTAGGGAAAAAGCGTCTACACTTCTCTCTCCGGGGGGAAAAAAGCAAGAACCCAAAAGCATCGGCGAGAAACCGTCTCTCAACGATCACCTTCTTTCCTGACGAGACAGAAACATGTTCAACTCTGTGTGTGTGTGTGTGTGTGTGTGTGTGTGTGTGTGTGTGAGGGCACGCGCGCGCGCGCGTGCGTGAGTGAATAAGGAGAGTGCCATGTACTGACCTGGGAAAAGCAAGTCTGCGTATACAGCGACTCGCCACTAGCATCTTCAGGTATCCTGGAGAGAGAAGCATTTCCAAAAGTGGGTGTGGAAGCATCATGAAAGTGCCGTACGCTTTACTAACTTTCCCTGGACCTAACTCCGAGAAACGTCCTCCCTGACGATCGAAAAGAGCTGAGCCATCTCAAGGCTGCGTGTGATCGCACAGGGACCGTTCCCTGGACCTAACTTCGGAAAACGCGTCGGGGTACAAGGCAGCTTTCAACGGACGTCTTCTTTCGTGAGCCCAGAAGCGTTTGCATATGTAGGCGTGGAAGCGTCAGGAGAGCGCCGTAGACCGCTCTCTAAGAGGCAACCTCGCTTTTGCGAAGCCGTCTTGCACCTGACATCCTTTGCCTTGGAGACGGGAGCCTTTTATATAGTCGTGGTGGAAGCACAAGGAACGTGCCGTGCCCTGTCCTCATCTCTTAGAAACAAGGCCGCGCGCAATGGGACTTTCAGCGTAGCATATGGACGGGGTCATGAAGTCAGTCGAGATTGCAAGTGGACGTGTGCAGGCATAAGGAGAGTGCCCTATCCTTAACTCCTTGAAAGCGTGACGGAGGGAGACCGTCTTTCAAGCGAACCCCTCTCCGGAGGATATATCGAAGCAGTGACAAAAGTGGATGTGGAAGCACAACGCAAGGGTTCTATACGAAACTCGGAAAAGAAGGTGGTGTAGAAGGCAGCTTTCCCCCGCGTCTTGGTTCAGGTTTAGGGAAGGGATACTCTGCGCGTGTGGAAGCCTAGGGAAAGTACCATCGGCTGATGTGTGAAAAGCAAGCCTGCGCAGAACGCAACGTTCAGCGCACATCTTGTTTCACGAAGAGAGAAGCCGTTTCCAATGTGTGCGTGGAAGCCTAAAGCCAAGTGCCATATATCCTTACCCCCACGGAAAACCGCTGTAGGAAACCCGTCGTTCAACTCACAGCTTCCCGGAGGAAGTTTTTCTAAAGTGCGTGTGGAGGCCCAAGGAAAAGTGTGACAGGCTTCGCTCTGAGAAGGAGGTCTGTGTGGAACGCCTCTTTCAACTCACGGCTTGTTTCTGACTGACGGAAGGCTTCTCAAGGGTGTGTACTGAAGCCTACGGAAAAAGCGCATACACTTCACTCTCCGGGGGGAAAAGGGCAAGCACCCAAAAGCATTGGCGAGAAACCGTCTCTCAACGAACACCTCCTTTCCTGACGAGAGAGAAACATGTTCAACTCTGTGTGTGTGTGTGTGTGTGTGTGTGCGCGCGCGCGCTCCCGTGAGTGAATAAGGAATGTGCCATGCACTCACCTGGGAAAAGCAAGTCTGCGTATACGGCAACTCTCCACTAACATCTTCAGCTATCCTTGAGAGAGAAGCATTTCCAAAAGTGGGTGTGGAAGCATCATGAAAGTGCCGTACGCTTTACTACCGTTCAACACCCAAACTCAACACCCAAAATACAAAAAACCGAGTCAAGAAATGGGCAGAAGATATGAACAGGTATTTCTCCAAAGAAGACACACAAATGGCCAACAGACATATGAGAAACTGCTCAACAGCACTTGGCATGGGGAAAAAGAAATCCAAATGACAATGAGATACCACTTCACACCAGTCAGAATTGCAAAAATTAACAAGCGAAGAAATAACAAATGTTGGTGAGGAGAAAGGGGAACTCTCTTACACTTCTAAGTGGGAATGAAAACTGGTACAGCCACTTTGGAAAACAATATGGAGGTTCCTCAAGAACTTAAAACAGAGCTCCCTTACAACCCAGCAATTTTATTTACCCCAAAGCTACAAATGTAGTGATCTGAAGGGGCAACTGCACCCCAAATGTTTATAGCGACATTGTCCACAATAGCCAAACCGTGGAAGGAACCAAGACATCCATCGACAGATAAATGGATAAAGAAAACATGGTATATACATATACAAAGGAATATGACTCAGCCATCAGAAAGGATCAATATTTAGCATATCGATGTGGATGGCACTGGAGGGTATTATGCTGAGCAAAATAAGTCAGTCAGAGAAAAACAATTATTATATGGTTTTACTCATATGTGGAATAGAAGGAACAGCACAGAGGATCATAGGGGAAGGGAGGGAAAATGAATGCGAAGAAACCAGAGAGGAAGAAAATCCATGACAGGTTCCTAACTATTGGAAACAAACTGAGGGTTGCTGGAGGAAAGGTGGGTGGGGAGATGGAGTAACTGTGTGATGGGCATTAAGGAATGCATGTGATGTGACGAACACTGGGTGTTATACACAACTGATGAATTGTGGAACGCTACATTTGAAACTACTGGTGTACTCGATGTTGGCTAATTCAATTTCAATGTTAAAAAAGTCTATTTTGTCTGATATAAGGATTGCTACTCTGACTTCTTTTGACATCCACTTGCATGATTAATGTTTCTCCATCTCTTAATTTCCATCTGCAGGTGTCTTTAGGTGTGAAATCTTTTATATATATATACAAACTCTGTCATGGTCTTTTGCTTGGAGCATTTAGTCCATTTACATTCAAACTAATTATCATTAGACATGTATTTATTGATGTTTTGTTACTTGTTTCATAGTTTTTTGTGTAGTTTTTCTCTGATCCTTTCTTCTCTTGCTCTCTCTCTCATGGTTTGCTCGTTTTCTTTAATGATATTCTTGGATTTCTTTCCCTTTATCTTTTGCATGTGTATTAGAGGTTTGGGTTTGTGGTGACCCCCTGGATTATATATAGCCTTTTCAGTCTATATTAAGTTGAATGCTGTTTAAGTTCAAACCCACTGTTGACTCCTCCTCATGTGTTAGGGTATATGTTTTCATATTTTACATACTTTTATTCTGTGAATCCCTTAACTGATTTTTACAGAAATACTTATTTTTACTGCTTCCTTGATTCATTATTGTCATACTCTCACTTACGATTTTTTTCCACTCATAGTGTCCCCTTCAATATTTTTTGTAGTTAATTTAGTGGTCATGAACTCTTTTAGTTTGTGTGGCTAAGAAACTCTTTTTCTCCCCTTCTTTTCTGAAGGATAGGCTTGCTGGATAAATTATTCCTTGCTGCAGATTTTTCTCATTCAGCACTTTGAATATTTAACGCCACTTTCTTCTGTCCTGCATAGTTTCTGCTGAAAACTCAGCTGATAGATTTATGGGCTTTCCCTTGCATGTTAACTGTCTTCTTTTATCTTGCTGCTTTAAATGTTTTTTCTTTATCACTACCTTTTCCCATTTGGATTACTATGTATCTTGATGTGGACCTCCTTAGGTTGATTTTGTGGGAGGGGATCTCTATGCCTTATGGATTTGTATAGGTTTCCTTCACCAGATTAGGTTAAGTTTTCAGCTCTTCTTTGCTCAAATAGATTTTCTGCCCCCTTTTCCCCCTTTTCACCTTCTGGGATCCCTCTCATGTGGGTGTTGTTACACTGGATGGAGTCACTGAATTCCCTATGTCTCTTCTCATTTTTGCATACTTCTTTTTCCTCTCATTTGTTCCGCTTGATTACTTTCCATTACTGTCTTCTAGTTCATTAATTTGTTCCTCTGCTTCGTCCATCCTGCTAATTATTCTATCTAGTATATTCTTCATTTCATTTCTTGTGTTCCACATCTCTGATTATTTCTTTCATATCTCTTTGTTAAGAGTCTCAATGATGTTCCCCCTTCTGATGTCCTCCCTCTTTTCATTTCCCCAGTGAGTATCTTTATAATTGTTATCTTAAATTTTCTGTCAGGCATGTTCCTTATATCCATTTTGTTTAGGTCTCTTGCTGTGGCTTTGTCCTCTTCTTTCGTTTAGGACATAGTCCTCTGTCTGCTCATTTGGCCTACTTCTCAGAGAATATCTCTCGGTTAGGAAGGTCAGATATATTGCTTGTTCTTGAAAATACGGGGCAGAACATACATTTTTCACTTGGTGATGCTGGTTCTCCTCTGAAGGTAATGCATAGCAACAACAGAGACTGGATCTGGACTGTGTCATTGTGCACAACACATGGGGTGTGCTGTTTTAACAAGATGCATGCGTGTTCTGTGGGTGATGGGGAGACATATTGTTGTCAAGGATTGTGTGGGTCTTATCAGGGAGGGTATCCACAGCACTGGGACTGAAGCAGGTGTGGTAGGTGTGGGGATGGGCCATGGTTTATGCAAGTTAGTGATTGCTAGATTGTGCTTGGTCTTGCAGGTAGGTGTGTGTTTATAATGAGGGGCCGTAGAGGGAAATGGCACCTGCCAGCTCCTTTGTTCCTGGACAAGTCCCTTAGCAAACTCTGAGTTCAGGAACTATGTCTCCCTTGTTTAATCCTCAAGCACCTTTCAACCTGCTTCACCCAAGCTTCTCCACACTCTTTGCTCTGCTTAATCTTTAAGGACAGATCTCAGCTTCCTATCACCTTCTGTGCTCTCTCAGAGCTGAGACAGCTGATTTTTAAAAGTTCCAAGCTTTAAGTCTGCTGGCTGTATACGCTCACAAATGTCATCCCTTCTGATTTTCAAAGCCATAAGCTATGAGGATGTCTCTACGCTTTAGAGGCTCCCCGGTGTAGTAGTTTGTTTCTGGCCCCTCTGTGACTGTGGTTCCCTCCCTCTGGTGGTCAGAAATATGGGGTTTAGATTCCTACAGAGTCCTTGTCCTTCCTACCATCTTTGATGTGATTCCCTCTCTCCATTTAGTTGTATAGTTTTGTGGGGAAATCTGAAGGTCCATTTCTGGGTGACTCTGGTGTGAGTGTTACCTAGTTGTATCTGTGGGATGAGGTGAGTTTAGGGTCCTTCTACTCTGCCATCTTCCCCACAATTCAGTTTATTTTGTCTCATAAAAATATTACGACTCCAACTTTCTTTTCACTTCCATTTGCATGATAAATGGTTTTGTGTCCCATTACTTCCAATCTGCTTTTATTTTTAGGTCTGAAGTGATTCTCTGCTAGGCAGCATAGAGATGGGTCTTGCTTCCTCTTTACAGTCTATGTTTTCTGATTGGGATATTTAGTCCTTTTTTGTTAAAGCAATCATTGAGAAAGTATTTGTATCTCTCTAGTTGACTTCACAAGGAAAAGTGTGACAGGCTTCGCTCTGAGAAGGAGGTCTGCGTGGAACGCCTCTTTCAACTCATGGCTTGTTTCTGGCTGACGGAAGGCTTCTCAAGGGTGTGTACGGAAGCCTAGGGAAAAAGCGTCTACACTTCTCTCTCCGGGGGGAAAAAAGCAAGAACCCAAAAGCATCGGCGAGAAACCGTCTCTCAACGATCACCTTCTTTCCTGACGAGACAGAAACATGTTCAACTCTGTGTGTGTGTGTGTGTGTGTGTGTGTGTGTGTGTGTGAGGGCACGCGCGCGCGCGCGTGCGTGAGTGAATAAGGAGAGTGCCATGTACTGACCTGGGAAAAGCAAGTCTGCGTATACAGCGACTCGCCACTAGCATCTTCAGGTATCCTGGAGAGAGAAGCATTTCCAAAAGTGGGTGTGGAAGCATCATGAAAGTGCCGTACGCTTTACTAAATTTCCCTGGACCTAACTCCGAGAAACGTCCTCCCTGACGATCGAAAAGAGCTGAGCCATCTCAAGGCTGCGTGTGATCGCACAGGGACCGTTCCCTGGACCTAACTTCGGAAAACGCGTCGGGGTACAAGGCAGCTTTCAACGGACGTCTTCTTTCGTGAGCCCAGAAGCGTTTGCATATGTAGGCGTGGAAGCGTCAGGAGAGCGCCGTAGACCGCTCTCTAAGAGGCAACCTCGCTTTTGCGAAGCCGTCTTGCACCTGACATCCTTTGCCTTGGAGACGGGAGCCTTTTATATAGTCGTGGTGGAAGCACAAGGAACGTGCCGTGCCCTGTCCTCATCTCTTAGAAACAAGGCCGCGCGCAATGGGACTTTCAGCGTAGCATATGGACGGGGTCATGAAGTCAGTCGAGATTGCAAGTGGACGTGTGCAGGCATAAGGAGAGTGCCCTATCCTTAACTCCTTGAAAGCGTGACGGAGGGAGACCGTCTTTCAAGCGAACCCCTCTCCGGAGGATATATCGAAGCAGTGACAAAAGTGGATGTGGAAGCACAACGCAAGGGTTCTATACGAAACTCGGAAAAGAAGGTGGTGTAGAAGGCAGCTTTCCCCCGCGTCTTGGTTCAGGTTTAGGGAAGGGATACTCTCTGCGCGTGTGGAAGCCTAGGGAAAGTACCATCGGCTGATGTGTGAAAAGCAAGCCTGCGCAGAACGCAACGTTCAGCGCACATCTTGTTTCACGAAGAGAGAAGCCGTTTCCAATGTGTGCGTGGAAGCCTAAAGCCAAGTGCCATATATCCTTACCCCCACGGAAAACCGCTGTAGGAAACCCGTCGTTCAACTCACAGCTTCCCGGAGGAAGTTTTTCTAAAGTGCGTGTGGAGGCCCAAGGAAAAGTGTGACAGGCTTCGCTCTGAGAAGGAGGTCTGTGTGGAACGCCTCTTTCAACTCACGGCTTGTTTCTGACTGACGGAAGGCTTCTCAAGGGTGTGTACTGAAGCCTACGGAAAAAGCGCATACACTTCACTCTCCGGGGGGAAAAGGGCAAGCACCCAAAAGCATTGGCGAGAAACCGTCTCTCAACGAACACCTCCTTTCCTGACGAGAGAGAAACATGTTCAACTCTGTGTGTGTGTGTGTGTGTGTGTGTGTGCGCGCGCGCGCGCTCCCGTGAGTGAATAAGGAATGTGCCATGCACTCACCTGGGAAAAGCAAGTCTGCGTATACGGCAACTCCTCACTAACATCTTCAGGTATCCTTGAGAGAGAAGCATTTCCAAAAGTGGGTGTGGAAGCATCATGAAAGTGCCGTACGCTTTACTACCGTTCAACACCCAAACTCAACACCCAAAATACAAATAACCGAGTCAAGAAATGGGCAGAAGATATGAACAGGTATTTCTCCAAAGAAGACACACAAATGGCCAACAGACATATGAGAAACTGCTCAACAGCACTTGGCATGGGGAAAAAGAAATCCAAATGACAATGAGATACCACTTCACACCAGTCAGAATTGCAAAAATTAACAAGCGAAGAAATAACAAATGTTGGTGAGGAGAAAGGGGAACTCTCTTACACTTCTAAGTGGGAATGAAAACTGGTACAGCCACTTTGGAAAACAATATGGAGGTTCCTCAAGAACTTAAAACAGAGCTCCCTTACAACCCAGCAATTTTATTTACCCCAAAGCTACAAATGTAGTGATCTGAAGGGGCAACTGCACCCCGAATGTTTATAGCGACATTGTCCACAATAGCCAAACCGTGGAAGGAACCAAGACATCCATCGACAGATAAATGGATAAAGAAAACATGGTATATACATATACAAAGGAATATGACTCAGCCATCAGAAAGGATGAATATTTAGCATATCGATGTGGATGGCACTGGAGGGTATTATGCTGAGCAAAATAAGTCAGTCAGAGAAAAACAATTATTATATGGTTTTACTCATATGTGGAATAGAAGGAACAGCACAGAGGATCATAGGGGAAGGGAGGGAAAATGAATGCGAAGAAACCAGAGAGGAAGAAAATCCATGACAGGTTCCTAACTATTGGAAACAAACTGAGGGTTGCTGGAGGAAAGGTGGGTGGGGAGATGGAGTAACTGTGTGATGGGCATTAAGGAATGCATGTGATGTGACGAACACTGGGTGTTATACACAACTGATGAATTGTGGAACGCTACATTTGAAACTACTGGTGTACTCGATGTTGGCTAATTCAATTTCAATGTTAAAAAAGTCTATTTTGTCTGATATAAGGATTGCTACTCTGACTTCTTTTGACATCCACTTGCATGATTAATGTTTCTCCATCTCTTAATTTCCATCTGCAGGTGTCTTTAGGTGTGAAATCTTTTATATATATATACAAACTCTGTCATGCTCTTTTGCTTGGAGCATTTCGTCCATTTACATTCAAACTAATTATCAGTAGACATATATTTATTGATGTTTTGTTACTTGTTTCATAGTATTTTGTGTAGTTTTTCTCTGATCCTTTCTTCTCTTGCTCTCTCTCTCATGGTTTGCTCGTTTTCTTTAATGATATTCTTGGATTTCTTTCCCTTTATCTTTTGCATGTGTATTAGAGGTTTGGGTTTGTGGTGACCCCCTGGATTATATATCGCCTTTTCAGTCTATATTAAGTTGAATGCTGTTTAAGTTCAAACCCACTGTTGACTCCTCCTCATGTGTTAGGGTATATGTTTTCATATTTTACATACTTTTATTTTGTGAATCCCTTAACTGATTTTTACAGAAATACTTATTTTTACTGCTTCCTTGATTCATTATTGTCATACTCTCACTTACGATTTTTTTCCACTCATAGTGTCCCCTTCAATATTTTTTGTAGTTAATTTAGTGGTCATGAACTCTTTTAGTTTGTGTGGCTAAGAAACTCTTTTTCTCCCCTTCTTTTCTGAAGGATAGGCTTGCTGGATAAATTATTCCTTGCTGCAGATTTTTCTCATTCAGCACTTTGAATATTTAACGCCACTTTCTTCTGTCCTGCATAGTTTCTGCTGAAAACTCAGCTGATAAATTTATGGGCTTTCCCTTGCATGTTAACTGTCCTCTTTTATCTTGCTGCTTTAAATGTTTTTTCTTTATCACTACCTTTTCCCATTTGGATTACTATGTATCTTGATGTGGACCTCCTTAGGTTGATTTTGTGGGAGGGGATCTCTATGCCTTATGGATTTGTATAGGTTTCCTTCACCAGATTAGGTTAAGTTTTCAGCTCTTCTTTGGTCAAATAGATTTTCTGCCCCCTTTTCCCCCTTTTCACCTTCTGGGATCCCTCTCATGTGGGTGTTGTTACACTGGATGGAGTCACTGAATTCCCTATGTCTCTTCTCATTTTTGCATACTTCTTTTTCCTCTCATTTGTTCCGCTTGATTACTTTCCATTACTGTCTTCTAGTTCATTAATTTGTTCCTCTGCTTCGTCCATCCTGCTAATTATTCTATCTAGTATATTCTTCATTTCATTTCTTGTGTTCCACATCTCTGATTATTTCTTTCATATCTCTTTGTTAAGAGTCTCAATGATGTTCCCCCTTCTGATGTCCTCCCTCTTTTCATTTCCCCAGTGAGTATCTTTATAATTGTTATCTTAAATTTTCTGTCAGGCATGTTCCTTATATCCATTTTGTTTAGGTCTCTTGCTGTGGCTTTGTCCTCTTCTATCGTTTAGGACATAGTCCTCTGTCTGCTCATTTGGCCTACTTCTCAGAGAATATCTCTCTGTTAGGAAGGTCAGATATATTGCTTGTTCTTGAAAATACGGGGCAGAACATACATTTTTCACTTGGTGATGCTGGTTCTCCTCTGAAGGTAATGCATAGCAACAACAGAGAGTGGATCTGGACTGTGTCATTGTGCACAACACATGGGGTGTGCTGTTTTAACAAGATGCATGCGTGTTCTGTGGGTGATGGGGAGACATATTGTTGTCAAGGATTGTGTGGGTCTTATCAGGGAGGGTATCCACAGCACTGGGACTGAAGCAGGTCTGGTAGGGGTGGGGATGGGCCATGGTTTATGCAAGTTAGTGATTGCTAGATTGTGCTTGGTCTTGCAGGTAGGTGTGTGTTTATAATGAGGGGCCGTAGAGGGAAATGGCACCTGCCAGCTCCTTTGTTCCTGGACAAGTCCCTTAGCAAACTCTGAGTTCAGGAACTATGTCTCCCTTGTTTAATCCTCAAGCACCTTTCAACCTGCTTCACCCAAGCTTCTCCACACTCTTTGCTCTGCTTAATCTTTAAGGACAGATCTCAGCTTCCTATCACCTTCTGTGCTCTCTCAGAGCTGAGACAGCTGATTTTTAAAAGTTCCAAGCTTTAAGTCTGCTGGTTGTATACGCTCACAAATGTCATCCCTTCTGATTTTCAAAGCCATAAGCTATGAGGATGTCTCTACGCTTTAGAGGCTCCCCGGTGTAGTAGTTTGTTTCTGGCCCCTCTGTGACTGTGGTTCCCTCCCTCTGGTGGTCAGAAATATGGGGTTTAGATTCCTACAGAGTCCTTGTCCTTCCTACCATCTTTGATGTGATTCCCTCTCTCCATTTAGTTGTATAGTTTTGTGGGGAAATCTGAAGGTCCATTTCTGGGTGACTCTGGTGTGAGTGTTACCTAGTTGTATCTGTGGGATGAGGTGAGTTTAGGGTCCTTCTACTCTGCCATCTTCCCCACAATTCAGTTTATTTTGTCTCATAAAAATATTACGACTCCAACTTTCTTTTCACTTCCATTTGCATGATAAATGGTTTTGTGTCCCATTACTTCCAATCTGCTTTTATTTTTAGGTCTGAAGTGATTCTCTGCTAGGCGGCATAGAGATGGGTCTTGCTTCCTCTTTACAGTCTATGTTTTCTGATTGGGATATTTAGTCCTTTTTTGTTAAAGCAATCATTGAGAAAGTATTTGTATCTCTCTAGTTGACTTCACAAGGAAAAGTGTGACAGGCTTCGCTCTGAGAAGGAGGTCTGCGTGGAACGCCTCTTTCAACTCATGGCTTGTTTCTGGCTGACGGAAGGCTTCTCAAGGGTGTGTACGGAAGCCTAGGGAAAAAGCGTCTACACTTCTCTCTCCGGGGGGAAAAAAGCAAGAACCCAAAAGCATCGGCGAGAAACCGTCTCTCAACGATCACCTTCTTTCCTGACGAGACAGAAACATGTTCAACTCTGTGTGTGTGTGTGTGTGTGTGTGTGTGTGTGTGTGTGTGAGGGCACGCGCGCGCGCGCGTGCGTGAGTGAATAAGGAGAGTGCCATGTACTGACCTGGGAAAAGCAAGTCTGCGTATACAGCGACTCGCCACTAGCATCTTCAGGTATCCTGGAGAGAGAAGCATTTCCAAAAGTGGGTGTGGAAGCATCATGAAAGTGCCGTACGCTTTACTAACTTTCCCTGGACCTAACTCCGAGAAACGTCCTCCCTGACGATCGAAAAGAGCTGAGCCATCTCAAGGCTGCGTGTGATCGCACAGGGACCGTTCCCTGGACCTAACTTCGGAAAACGCGTCGGGGTACAAGGCAGCTTTCAACGGACGTCTTCTTTCGTGAGCCCAGAAGCGTTTGCATATGTAGGCGTGGAAGCGTCAGGAGAGCGCCGTAGACCGCTCTCTAAGAGGCAACCTCGCTTTTGCGAAGCCGTCTTGCACCTGACATCCTTTGCCTTGGAGACGGGAGCCTTTTATATAGTCGTGGTGGAAGCACAAGGAACGTGCCGTGCCCTGTCCTCATCTCTTAGAAACAAGGCCGCGCGCAATGGGACTTTCAGCGTAGCATATGGACGGGGTCATGAAGTCAGTCGAGATTGCAAGTGGACGTGTGCAGGCATAAGGAGAGTGCCCTATCCTTAACTCCTTGAAAGCGTGACGGAGGGAGACCGTCTTTCAAGCGAACCCCTCTCCGGAGGATATATCGAAGCAGTGACAAAAGTGGATGTGGAAGCACAACGCAAGGGTTCTATACGAAACTCGGAAAAGAAGGTGGTGTAGAAGGCAGCTTTCCCCCGCGTCTTGGTTCAGGTTTAGGGAAGGGATACTCTGCGCGTGTGGAAGCCTAGGGAAAGTACCATCGGCTGATGTGTGAAAAGCAAGCCTGCGCAGAACGCAACGTTCAGCGCACATCTTGTTTCACGAAGAGAGAAGCCGTTTCCAATGTGTGCGTGGAAGCCTAAAGCCAAGTGCCATATATCCTTACCCCCACGGAAAACCGCTGTAGGAAACCCGTCGTTCAACTCACAGCTTCCCGGAGGAAGTTTTTCTAAAGTGCGTGTGGAGGCCCAAGGAAAAGTGTGACAGGCTTCGCTCTGAGAAGGAGGTCTGTGTGGAACGCCTCTTTCAACTCACGGCTTGTTTCTGACTGACGGAAGGCTTCTCAAGGGTGTGTACTGAAGCCTACGGAAAAAGCGCATACACTTCACTCTCCGGGGGGAAAAGGGCAAGCACCCAAAAGCATTGGCGAGAAACCGTCTCTCAACGAACACCTCCTTTCCTGACGAGAGAGAAACATGTTCAACTCTGTGTGTGTGTGTGTGTGTGTGTGTGCGCGCGCGCGCTCCCGTGAGTGAATAAGGAATGTGCCATGCACTCACCTGGGAAAAGCAAGTCTGCGTATACGGCAACTCTCCACTAACATCTTCAGCTATCCTTGAGAGAGAAGCATTTCCAAAAGTGGGTGTGGAAGCATCATGAAAGTGCCGTACGCTTTACTACCGTTCAACACCCAAACTCAACACCCAAAATACAAAAAACCGAGTCAAGAAATGGGCAGAAGATATGAACAGGTATTTCTCCAAAGAAGACACACAAATGGCCAACAGACATATGAGAAACTGCTCAACAGCACTTGGCATGGGGAAAAAGAAATCCAAATGACAATGAGATACCACTTCACACCAGTCAGAATTGCAAAAATTAACAAGCGAAGAAATAACAAATGTTGGTGAGGAGAAAGGGGAACTCTCTTACACTTCTAAGTGGGAATGAAAACTGGTACAGCCACTTTGGAAAACAATATGGAGGTTCCTCAAGAACTTAAAACAGAGCTCCCTTACAACCCAGCAATTTTATTTACCCCAAAGCTACAAATGTAGTGATCTGAAGGGGCAACTGCACCCCAAATGTTTATAGCGACATTGTCCACAATAGCCAAACCGTGGAAGGAACCAAGACATCCATCGACAGATAAATGGATAAAGAAAACATGGTATATACATATACAAAGGAATATGACTCAGCCATCAGAAAGGATCAATATTTAGCATATCGATGTGGATGGCACTGGAGGGTATTATGCTGAGCAAAATAAGTCAGTCAGAGAAAAACAATTATTATATGGTTTTACTCATATGTGGAATAGAAGGAACAGCACAGAGGATCATAGGGGAAGGGAGGGAAAATGAATGCGAAGAAACCAGAGAGGAAGAAAATCCATGACAGGTTCCTAACTATTGGAAACAAACTGAGGGTTGCTGGAGGAAAGGTGGGTGGGGAGATGGAGTAACTGTGTGATGGGCATTAAGGAATGCATGTGATGTGACGAACACTGGGTGTTATACACAACTGATGAATTGTGGAACGCTACATTTGAAACTACTGGTGTACTCGATGTTGGCTAATTCAATTTCAATGTTAAAAAAGTCTATTTTGTCTGATATAAGGATTGCTACTCTGACTTCTTTTGACATCCACTTGCATGATTAATGTTTCTCCATCTCTTAATTTCCATCTGCAGGTGTCTTTAGGTGTGAAATCTTTTATATATATATACAAACTCTGTCATGGTCTTTTGCTTGGAGCATTTAGTCCATTTACATTCAAACTAATTATCATTAGACATGTATTTATTGATGTTTTGTTACTTGTTTCATAGTTTTTTGTGTAGTTTTTCTCTGATCCTTTCTTCTCTTGCTCTCTCTCTCATGGTTTGCTCGTTTTCTTTAATGATATTCTTGGATTTCTTTCCCTTTATCTTTTGCATGTGTATTAGAGGTTTGGGTTTGTGGTGACCCCCTGGATTATATATAGCCTTTTCAGTCTATATTAAGTTGAATGCTGTTTAAGTTCAAACCCACTGTTGACTCCTCCTCATGTGTTAGGGTATATGTTTTCATATTTTACATACTTTTATTCTGTGAATCCCTTAACTGATTTTTACAGAAATACTTATTTTTACTGCTTCCTTGATTCATTATTGTCATACTCTCACTTACGATTTTTTTCCACTCATAGTGTCCCCTTCAATATTTTTTGTAGTTAATTTAGTGGTCATGAACTCTTTTAGTTTGTGTGGCTAAGAAACTCTTTTTCTCCCCTTCTTTTCTGAAGGATAGGCTTGCTGGATAAATTATTCCTTGCTGCAGATTTTTCTCATTCAGCACTTTGAATATTTAACGCCACTTTCTTCTGTCCTGCATAGTTTCTGCTGAAAACTCAGCTGATAGATTTATGGGCTTTCCCTTGCATGTTAACTGTCTTCTTTTATCTTGCTGCTTTAAATGTTTTTTCTTTATCACTACC
This sequence comes from Eumetopias jubatus, assembly GCF_037043125.1. Lineage (NCBI taxonomy): Eukaryota > Metazoa > Chordata > Mammalia > Carnivora > Otariidae > Eumetopias > Eumetopias jubatus. The sequence goes on along the minus strand of NW_028274936.1, from coordinate 418,318 downwards.
TTTTCCCATTTGGATTACTATGTATCTTGATGTGGACCTCCTTAGGTTGATTTTGTGGGAGGGGATCTCTATGCCTTATGGATTTGTATAGGTTTCCTTCACCAGATTAGGTTAAGTTTTCAGCTCTTCTTTGCTCAAATAGATTTTCTGCCCCCTTTTCCCCCTTTTCACCTTCTGGGATCCCTCTCATGTGGGTGTTGTTACACTGGATGGAGTCACTGAATTCCCTATGTCTCTTCTCATTTTTGCATACTTCTTTTTCCTCTCATTTGTTCCGCTTGATTACTTTCCATTACTGTCTTCTAGTTCATTAATTTGTTCCTCTGCTTCGTCCATCCTGCTAATTATTCTATCTAGTATATTCTTCATTTCATTTCTTGTGTTCCACATCTCTGATTATTTCTTTCATATCTCTTTGTTAAGAGTCTCAATGATGTTCCCCCTTCTGATGTCCTCCCTCTTTTCATTTCCCCAGTGAGTATCTTTATAATTGTTATCTTAAATTTTCTGTCAGGCATGTTCCTTATATCCATTTTGTTTAGGTCTCTTGCTGTGGCTTTGTCCTCTTCTTTCGTTTAGGACATAGTCCTCTGTCTGCTCATTTGGCCTACTTCTCAGAGAATATCTCTCGGTTAGGAAGGTCAGATATATTGCTTGTTCTTGAAAATACGGGGCAGAACATACATTTTTCACTTGGTGATGCTGGTTCTCCTCTGAAGGTAATGCATAGCAACAACAGAGACTGGATCTGGACTGTGTCATTGTGCACAACACATGGGGTGTGCTGTTTTAACAAGATGCATGCGTGTTCTGTGGGTGATGGGGAGACATATTGTTGTCAAGGATTGTGTGGGTCTTATCAGGGAGGGTATCCACAGCACTGGGACTGAAGCAGGTGTGGTAGGTGTGGGGATGGGCCATGGTTTATGCAAGTTAGTGATTGCTAGATTGTGCTTGGTCTTGCAGGTAGGTGTGTGTTTATAATGAGGGGCCGTAGAGGGAAATGGCACCTGCCAGCTCCTTTGTTCCTGGACAAGTCCCTTAGCAAACTCTGAGTTCAGGAACTATGTCTCCCTTGTTTAATCCTCAAGCACCTTTCAACCTGCTTCACCCAAGCTTCTCCACACTCTTTGCTCTGCTTAATCTTTAAGGACAGATCTCAGCTTCCTATCACCTTCTGTGCTCTCTCAGAGCTGAGACAGCTGATTTTTAAAAGTTCCAAGCTTTAAGTCTGCTGGCTGTATACGCTCACAAATGTCATCCCTTCTGATTTTCAAAGCCATAAGCTATGAGGATGTCTCTACGCTTTAGAGGCTCCCCGGTGTAGTAGTTTGTTTCTGGCCCCTCTGTGACTGTGGTTCCCTCCCTCTGGTGGTCAGAAATATGGGGTTTAGATTCCTACAGAGTCCTTGTCCTTCCTACCATCTTTGATGTGATTCCCTCTCTCCATTTAGTTGTATAGTTTTGTGGGGAAATCTGAAGGTCCATTTCTGGGTGACTCTGGTGTGAGTGTTACCTAGTTGTATCTGTGGGATGAGGTGAGTTTAGGGTCCTTCTACTCTGCCATCTTCCCCACAATTCAGTTTATTTTGTCTCATAAAAATATTACGACTCCAACTTTCTTTTCACTTCCATTTGCATGATAAATGGTTTTGTGTCCCATTACTTCCAATCTGCTTTTATTTTTAGGTCTGAAGTGATTCTCTGCTAGGCAGCATAGAGATGGGTCTTGCTTCCTCTTTACAGTCTATGTTTTCTGATTGGGATATTTAGTCCTTTTTTGTTAAAGCAATCATTGAGAAAGTATTTGTATCTCTCTAGTTGACTTCACAAGGAAAAGTGTGACAGGCTTCGCTCTGAGAAGGAGGTCTGCGTGGAACGCCTCTTTCAACTCATGGCTTGTTTCTGGCTGACGGAAGGCTTCTCAAGGGTGTGTACGGAAGCCTAGGGAAAAAGCGTCTACACTTCTCTCTCCGGGGGGAAAAAAGCAAGAACCCAAAAGCATCGGCGAGAAACCGTCTCTCAACGATCACCTTCTTTCCTGACGAGACAGAAACATGTTCAACTCTGTGTGTGTGTGTGTGTGTGTGTGTGTGTGTGTGTGTGAGGGCACGCGCGCGCGCGCGTGCGTGAGTGAATAAGGAGAGTGCCATGTACTGACCTGGGAAAAGCAAGTCTGCGTATACAGCGACTCGCCACTAGCATCTTCAGGTATCCTGGAGAGAGAAGCATTTCCAAAAGTGGGTGTGGAAGCATCATGAAAGTGCCGTACGCTTTACTAAATTTCCCTGGACCTAACTCCGAGAAACGTCCTCCCTGACGATCGAAAAGAGCTGAGCCATCTCAAGGCTGCGTGTGATCGCACAGGGACCGTTCCCTGGACCTAACTTCGGAAAACGCGTCGGGGTACAAGGCAGCTTTCAACGGACGTCTTCTTTCGTGAGCCCAGAAGCGTTTGCATATGTAGGCGTGGAAGCGTCAGGAGAGCGCCGTAGACCGCTCTCTAAGAGGCAACCTCGCTTTTGCGAAGCCGTCTTGCACCTGACATCCTTTGCCTTGGAGACGGGAGCCTTTTATATAGTCGTGGTGGAAGCACAAGGAACGTGCCGTGCCCTGTCCTCATCTCTTAGAAACAAGGCCGCGCGCAATGGGACTTTCAGCGTAGCATATGGACGGGGTCATGAAGTCAGTCGAGATTGCAAGTGGACGTGTGCAGGCATAAGGAGAGTGCCCTATCCTTAACTCCTTGAAAGCGTGACGGAGGGAGACCGTCTTTCAAGCGAACCCCTCTCCGGAGGATATATCGAAGCAGTGACAAAAGTGGATGTGGAAGCACAACGCAAGGGTTCTATACGAAACTCGGAAAAGAAGGTGGTGTAGAAGGCAGCTTTCCCCCGCGTCTTGGTTCAGGTTTAGGGAAGGGATACTCTCTGCGCGTGTGGAAGCCTAGGGAAAGTACCATCGGCTGATGTGTGAAAAGCAAGCCTGCGCAGAACGCAACGTTCAGCGCACATCTTGTTTCACGAAGAGAGAAGCCGTTTCCAATGTGTGCGTGGAAGCCTAAAGCCAAGTGCCATATATCCTTACCCCCACGGAAAACCGCTGTAGGAAACCCGTCGTTCAACTCACAGCTTCCCGGAGGAAGTTTTTCTAAAGTGCGTGTGGAGGCCCAAGGAAAAGTGTGACAGGCTTCGCTCTGAGAAGGAGGTCTGTGTGGAACGCCTCTTTCAACTCACGGCTTGTTTCTGACTGACGGAAGGCTTCTCAAGGGTGTGTACTGAAGCCTACGGAAAAAGCGCATACACTTCACTCTCCGGGGGGAAAAGGGCAAGCACCCAAAAGCATTGGCGAGAAACCGTCTCTCAACGAACACCTCCTTTCCTGACGAGAGAGAAACATGTTCAACTCTGTGTGTGTGTGTGTGTGAGTGTGTGCGCGCGCGCGCGCGCATGAGTGAATAAGGAATGTGCCATGCACTCACCTGGGAAAAGCAAGTCTGCGTATACGGCAACTCCTCACTAACATCTTCAGGTATCCTTGAGAGAGAAGCATTTCCAAAAGTGGGTGTGGAAGCATCATGAAAGTGCCGTACGCTTTACTACCGTTCAACACCCAAACTCAACACCCAAAATACAAATAACCGAGTCAAGAAATGGGCAGAAGATATGAACAGGTATTTCTCCAAAGAAGACACACAAATGGCCAACAGACATATGAGAAACTGCTCAACAGCACTTGGCATGGGGAAAAAGAAATCCAAATGACAATGAGATACCACTTCACACCAGTCAGAATTGCAAAAATTAACAAGCGAAGAAATAACAAATGTTGGTGAGGAGAAAGGGGAACTCTCTTACACTTCTAAGTGGGAATGAAAACTGGTACAGCCACTTTGGAAAACAATATGGAGGTTCCTCAAGAACTTAAAACAGAGCTCCCTTACAACCCAGCAATTTTATTTACCCCAAAGCTACAAATGTAGTGATCTGAAGGGGCAACTGCACCCCAAATGTTTATAGCGACATTGTCCACAATAGCCAAACCGTGGAAGGAACCAAGACATCCATCGACAGATAAATGGATAAAGAAAACATGGTATATACATATACAAAGGAATATGACTCAGCCATCAGAAAGGATCAATATTTAGCATATCGATGTGGATGGCACTGGAGGGTATTATGCTGAGCAAAATAAGTCAGTCAGAGAAAAACAATTATTATATGGTTTTACTCATATGTGGAATAGAAGGAACAGCACAGAGGATCATAGGGGAAGGGAGGGAAAATGAATGCGAAGAAACCAGAGAGGAAGAAAATCCATGACAGGTTCCTAACTATTGGAAACAAACTGAGGGTTGCTGGAGGAAAGGTGGGTGGGGAGATGGAGTAACTGTGTGATGGGCATTAAGGAATGCATGTGATGTGATGAACACTGGGTGTTATACACAACTGATGAATTGTGGAACGCTACATTTGAAACTACTGGTGTACTCTATGTTGGCTAATTCAATTTCAATGTTAAAAAAGTCTATTTTGTCTGATATAAGGATTGCTACTCTGACTTCTTTTGACATCCACTTGCATGATTAATGTTTCTCCATCTCTTAATTTCCATCTGCAGGTGTCTTTAGGTGTGAAATCTTTTATATATATATACAAACTCTGTCATGCTCTTTTGCTTGGAGCATTTAGTCCATTTACATTCAAACTAATTATCATTAGACATGTATTTATTGATGTTTTGTTACTTGTTTCATAGTTTTTTGTGTAGTTTTTCTCTGATCCTTTCTTCTCTTGCTCTCTCTCTCATGGTTTGCTCGTTTTCTTTAATGATATTCTTGGATTTCTTTCCCTTTATCTTTTGCATGTGTATTAGAGGTTTGGGTTTGTGGTGACCCCCTGGATTATATATAGCCTTTTCAGTCTATATTAAGTTGAATGCTGTTTAAGTTCAAACCCACTGTTGACTCCTCCTCATGTGTTAGGGTATATGTTTTCATATTTTACATACTTTTATTCTGTGAATCCCTTAACTGATTTTTACAGAAATACTTATTTTTACTGCTTCCTTGATTCATTATTGTCATACTCTCACTTACGATTTTTTTCCACTCATAGTGTCCCCTTCAATATTTTTTGTAGTTAATTTAGTGGTCATGAACTCTTTTAGTTTGTGTGGCTAAGAAACTCTTTTTCTCCCCTTCTTTTCTGAAGGATAGGCTTGCTGGATAAATTATTCCTTGCTGCAGATTTTTCTCATTCAGCACTTTGAATATTTAACGCCACTTTCTTCTGTCCTGCATAGTTTCTGCTGAAAACTCAGCTGATAGATTTATGGGCTCTCCCTTGCATGTTAACTGTCTTCTTTTATCTTGCTGCTTTAAATGTTTTTTCTTTATCACTACCTTTTCCCATTTGGATTACTATGTATCTTGATGTGGACCTCCTTAGGTTGATTTTGTGGGAGGGGATCTCTATGCCTTATGGATTTGTATAGGTTTCCTTCACCAGATTAGGTTAAGTTTTCAGCTCTTCTTTGCTCAAATAGATTTTCTGCCCCCTTTTCCCCCTTTTCACCTTCTGGGATCCCTCTCATGTGGGTGTTGTTACACTGGATGGAGTCACTGAATTCCCTATGTCTCTTCTCATTTTTGCATACTTCTTTTTCCTCTCATTTGTTCCGCTTGATTACTTTCCATTACTGTCTTCTAGTTCATTAATTTGTTCCTCTGCTTCGTCCATCCTGCTAATTATTCTATCTAGTATATTCTTCATTTCATTTCTTGTGTTCCACATCTCTGATTATTTCTTTCATATCTCTTTGTTAAGAGTCTCAATGATGTTCCCCCTTCTGATGTCCTCCCTCTTTTCATTTCCCCAGTGAGTATCTTTATAATTGTTATCTTAAATTTTCTGTCAGGCATGTTCCTTATATCCATTTTGTTTAGGTCTCTTGCTGTGGCTTTGTCCTCTTCTTTCGTTTAGGACATAGTCCTCTGTCTGCTCATTTGGCCTACTTCTCAGAGAATATCTCTCTGTTAGGAAGGTCAGATATATTGCTTGTTCTTGAAAATACGGGGCAGAACATACATTTTTCACTTGGTGATGCTGGTTCTCCTCTGAAGGTAATGCATAGCAACAACAGAGACTGGATCTGGACTGTGTCATTGTGCACAACACATGGGGTGTGCTGTTTTAACAAGATGCATGCGTGTTCTGTGGGTGATGGGGAGACATATTGTTGTCAAGGATTGTGTGGGTCTTATCAGGGAGGGTATCCACAGCACTGGGACTGAAGCAGGTGTGGTAGGTGTGGGGATGGGCCATGGTTTATGCAAGTTAGTGATTGCTAGATTGTGCTTGGTCTTGCAGGTAGGTGTGTGTTTATAATGAGGGGCCGTAGAGGGAAATGGCACCTGCCAGCTCCTTTGTTCCTGGACAAGTCCCTTAGCAAACTCTGAGTTCAGGAACTATGTCTCCCTTGTTTAATCCTCAAGCACCTTTCAACCTGCTTCACCCAAGCTTCTCCACACTCTTTGCTCTGCTTAATCTTTAAGGACAGATCTCAGCTTCCTATCACCTTCTGTGCTCTCTCAGAGCTGAGACAGCTGATTTTTAAAAGTTCCAAGCTTTAAGTCTGCTGGTTGTATACGCTCACAAATGTCATCCCTTCTGATTTTCAAAGCCATAAGCTATGAGGATGTCTCTACGCTTTAGAGGCTCCCCGGTGTAGTAGTTTGTTTCTGGCCCCTCTGTGACTGTGGTTCCCTCCCTCTGGTGGTCAGAAATATGGGGTTTAGATTCCTACAGAGTCCTTGTCCTTCCTACCATCTTTGATGTGATTCCCTCTCTCCATTTAGTTGTATAGTTTTGTGGGGAAATCTGAAGGTCCATTTCTGGGTGACTCTGGTGTGAGTGTTACCTAGTTGTATCTGTGGGATGAGGTGAGTTTAGGGTCCTTCTACTCTGCCATCTTCCCCACAATTCAGTTTATTTTGTCTCATAAAAATATTACGACTCCAACTTTCTTTTCACTTCCATTTGCATGATAAATGGTTTTGTGTCCCATTACTTCCAATCTGCTTTTATTTTTAGGTCTGAAGTGATTCTCTGCTAGGCAGCATAGAGATGGCTCTTGCTTCCTCTTTACAGTCTATGTTTTCTGATTGGGATATTTAGTCCTTTTTTGTTAAAGCAATCATTGAGAAAGTATTTGTATCTCTCTAGTTGACTTCACAAGGAAAAGTGTGACAGGCTTCGCTCTGAGAAGGAGGTCTGCGTGGAACGCCTCTTTCAACTCATGGCTTGTTTCTGGCTGACGGAAGGCTTCTCAAGGGTGTGTACGGAAGCCTAGGGAAAAAGCGGCTACACTTCTCTCTCCGGGGGGAAAAAAGCAAGAACCCAAAAGCATCGGCGAGAAACCGTCTCTCAACGATCACCTTCTTTCCTGACGAGACAGAAACATGTTCAACTCTGTGTGTGTGTGTGTGTGTGTGTGTGTGTGTGTGTGTGAGGGCACGCGCGCTCGCGCGTGCGTGAGTGAATAAGGAGAGTGCCATGTACTGACCTGGGAAAAGCAAGTCTGCATATGCAGCGACTCGCCACTAGCATCTTCAGGTATCCTGGAGAGAGAAGCATTTCCAAAAGTGGGTGTGGAAGCATCATGAAAGTGCCGTACGCTTTACTAACTTTCCCTGGACCTAACTCCGAGAAACGTCCTCCCTGACGATCGAAAAGAGCTGAGCCATCTCAAGGCTGCGTGTGATCGCACAGGGACCGTTCCCTGGACCTAACTTCGGGAACGCGTCGGGGTACAAGGCAGCTTTCAACGGACGTCTTCTTTCGTGAGCCCAGAAGCGTTTGCATATGTAGGCGTGGAAGCGTCAGGAGAGCGCCGTAGACCGCTCTCTAAGAGGCAACCTCACTTTTGCGAAGCCGTCTTGCACCTGACATCCTTTGCCTTGGAGACGGGAGCCTTTTATATAGTCGTGGTGGAAGCACAAGGAACGTGCCGTGCCCTGTCCTCATCTCTTAGAAACAAGGCCGCGCGCAATGGGACTTTCAGCGTAGCATATGGACGGGGTCATGAAGTCAGTCGAGATTGCAAGTGGACGTGTGCAGGCATAAGGAGAGTGCCCTATCCTTAACTCCTTGAAAGCGTGACGGAGGGAGACCGTCTTTCAAGCGAACCCCTCTCCGGAGGATATATCGAAGCAGTGACAAAAGTGGATGTGGAAGCACAACGCAAGGGTTCTATACGAAACTCGGAAAAGAAGGTGGTGTAGAAGGCAGCTTTCCCCCGCGTCTTGGTTCAGGTTTAGGGAAGGGATACTCTCTGCGCGTGTGGAAGCCTAGGGAAAGTACCATCGGCTGATGTGTGAAAAGCAAGCCTGCGCAGAACGCAACGTTCAGCGCACATCTTGTTTCACGAAGAGAGAAGCCGTTTCCAATGTGTGCGTGGAAGCCTAAAGCCAAGTGCCATATATCCTTACCCCCACGGAAAACCGCTGTAGGAAACCCGTCGTTCAACTCACAGCTTCCCGGAGGAAGTTTTTCTAAAGTGCGTGTGGAGGCCCAAGGAAAAGTGTGACAGGCTTCGCTCTGAGAAGGAGGTCTGTGTGGAACGCCTCTTTCAACTCACGGCTTGTTTCTGACTGACGGAAGGCTTCTCAAGGGTGTGTACTGAAGCCTACGGAAAAAGCGCATACACTTCACTCTCCGGGGGGAAAAGGGCAAGCACCCAAAAGCATTGGCGAGAAACCGTCTCTCAACGAACACCTCCTTTCCTGACGAGAGAGAAACATGTTCAACTCTGTGTGTGTGTGTGTGTGTGTGTGCGCGCGCGCGCGCGCGTGAGTGAATAAGGAATGTGCCATGCACTCACCTGGGAAAAGCAAGTCTGCGTATACGGCAACTCTCCACTAACATCTTCAGGTATCCTTGAGAGAGAAGCATTTCCAAAAGTGGGTGTGGAAGCATCATGAAAGTGCCGTACGCTTTACTACCGTTCAACACCCAAACTCAACACCCAAAATACAAATAACCGAGTCAAGAAATGGGCAGAAGATATGAACAGGTATTTCTCCAAAGAAGACACACAAATGGCCAACAGACATATGAGAAACTGCTCAACAGCACTTGGCATGGGGAAAAAGAAATCCAAATGACAATGAGATACCACTTCACACCAGTCAGAATTGCAAAAATTAACAAGCGAAGAAATAACAAATGTTGGTGAGGAGAAAGGGGAACTCTCTTACACTTCTAAGTGGGAATGAAAACTGGTACAGCCACTTTGGAAAACAATATGGAGGTTCCTCAAGAACTTAAAACAGAGCTCCCTTACAACCCAGCAATTTTATTTACCCCAAAGCTACAAATGTAGTGATCTGAAGGGGCAACTGCACCCCGAATGTTTATAGCGACATTGTCCACAATAGCCAAACCGTGGAAGGAACCAAGACATCCATCGACAGATAAATGGATAAAGAAAACATGGTATATACATATACAAAGGAATATGACTCAGCCATCAGAAAGGATCAATATTTAGCATATCGATGTGGATGGCACTGGAGGGTATTATGCTGAGCAAAATAAGTCAGTCAGAGAAAAACAATTATTATATGGTTTTACTCATATGTGGAATAGAAGGAACAGCACAGAGGATCATAGGGGAAGGGAGGGAAAATGAATGCGAAGAAACCAGAGAGGAAGAAAATCCATGACAGGTTCCTAACTATTGGAAACAAACTGAGGGTTGCTGGAGGAAAGGTGGGTGGGGAGATGGAGTAACTGTGTGATGGGCATTAAGGAATGCATGTGATGTGACGAACACTGGGTGTTATACACAACTGATGAATTGTGGAACGCTACATTTGAAACTACTGGTGTACTCGATGTTGGCTAATTCAATTTCAATGTTAAAAAAGTCTATTTTGTCTGATATAAGGATTGCTACTCTGACTTCTTTTGACATCCACTTGCATGATTAATGTTTCTCCATCTCTTAATTTCCATCTGCAGGTGTCTTTAGGTGTGAAATCTTTTATATATATATACAAACTCTGTCATGGTCTTTTGCTTGGAGCATTTAGTCCATTTACATTCAAACTAATTATCATTAGACATGTATTTATTGATGTTTTGTTACTTGTTTCATAGTTTTTTGTGTAGTTTTTCTCTGATCCTTTCTTCTCTTGCTCTCTCTCTCATGGTTTGCTCGTTTTCTTTAATGATATTCTTGGATTTCTTTCCCTTTATCTTTTGCATGTGTATTAGAGGTTTGGGTTTGTGGTGACCCCCTGGATTATATATAGCCTTTTCAGTCTATATTAAGTTGAATGCTGTTTAAGTTCAAACCCACTGTTGACTCCTCCTCATGTGTTAGGGTATATGTTTTCATATTTTACATACTTTTATTCTGTGAATCCCTTAACTGATTTTTACAGAAATACTTATTTTTACTGCTTCCTTGATTCATTATTGTCATACTCTCACTTACGATTTTTTTCCACTCATAGTGTCCCCTTCAATATTTTTTGTAGTTAATTTAGTGGTCATGAACTCTTTTAGTTTGTGTGGCTAAGAAACTCTTTTTCTCCCCTTCTTTTCTGAAGGATAGGCTTGCTGGATAAATTATTCCTTGCTGCAGATTTTTCTCATTCAGCACTTTGAATATTTAACGCCACTTTCTTCTGTCCTGCATAGTTTCTGCTGAAAACTCAGCTGATAGATTTATGGGCTTTCCCTTGCATGTTAACTGTCTTCTTTTATCTTGCTGCTTTAAATGTTTTTTCTTTATCACTACCTTTTCCCATTTGGATTACTATGTATCTTGATGTGGACCTCCTTAGGTTGATTTTGTGGGAGGGGATCTCTATGCCTTATGGATTTGTATAGGTTTCCTTCACCAGATTAGGTTAAGTTTTCAGCTCTTCTTTGCTCAAATAGATTTTCTGCCCCCTTTTCCCCCTTTTCACCTTCTGGGATCCCTCTCATGTGGGTGTTGTTACACTGGATGGAGTCACTGAATTCCCTATGTCTCTTCTCATTTTTGCATACTTCTTTTTCCTCTCATTTGTTCCGCTTGATTACTTTCCATTACTGTCTTCTAGTTCATTAATTTGTTCCTCTGCTTCGTCCATCCTGCTAATTATTCTATCTAGTATATTCTTCATTTCATTTCTTGTGTTCCACATCTCTGATTATTTCTTTCATATCTCTTTGTTAAGAGTCTCAATGATGTTCCCCCTTCTGATGTCCTCCCTCTTTTCATTTCCCCAGTGAGTATCTTTATAATTGTTATCTTAAATTTTCTGTCAGGCATGTTCCTTATATCCATTTTGTTTAGGTCTCTTGCTGTGGCTTTGTCCTCTTCTTTCGTTTAGGACATAGTCCTCTGTCTGCTCATTTGGCCTACTTCTCAGAGAATATCTCTCGGTTAGGAAGGTCAGATATATTGCTTGTTCTTGAAAATACGGGGCAGAACATACATTTTTCACTTGGTGATGCTGGTTCTCCTCTGAAGGTAATGCATAGCAACAACAGAGACTGGATCTGGACTGTGTCATTGTGCACAACACATGGGGTGTGCTGTTTTAACAAGATGCATGCGTGTTCTGTGGGTGATGGGGAGACATATTGTTGTCAAGGATTGTGTGGGTCTTATCAGGGAGGGTATCCACAGCACTGGGACTGAAGCAGGTGTGGTAGGTGTGGGGATGGGCCATGGTTTATGCAAGTTAGTGATTGCTAGATTGTGCTTGGTCTTGCAGGTAGGTGTGTGTTTATAATGAGGGGCCGTAGAGGGAAATGGCACCTGCCAGCTCCTTTGTTCCTGGACAAGTCCCTTAGCAAACTCTGAGTTCAGGAACTATGTCTCCCTTGTTTAATCCTCAAGCACCTTTCAACCTGCTTCACCCAAGCTTCTCCACACTCTTTGCTCTGCTTAATCTTTAAGGACAGATCTCAGCTTCCTATCACCTTCTGTGCTCTCTCAGAGCTGAGACAGCTGATTTTTAAAAGTTCCAAGCTTTAAGTCTGCTGGCTGTATACGCTCACAAATGTCATCCCTTCTGATTTTCAAAGCCATAAGCTATGAGGATGTCTCTACGCTTTAGAGGCTCCCCGGTGTAGTAGTTTGTTTCTGGCCCCTCTGTGACTGTGGTTCCCTCCCTCTGGTGGTCAGAAATATGGGGTTTAGATTCCTACAGAGTCCTTGTCCTTCCTACCATCTTTGATGTGATTCCCTCTCTCCATTTAGTTGTATAGTTTTGTGGGGAAATCTGAAGGTCCATTTCTGGGTGACTCTGGTGTGAGTGTTACCTAGTTGTATCTGTGGGATGAGGTGAGTTTAGGGTCCTTCTACTCTGCCATCTTCCCCACAATTCAGTTTATTTTGTCTCATAAAAATATTACGACTCCAACTTTCTTTTCACTTCCATTTGCATGATAAATGGTTTTGTGTCCCATTACTTCCAATCTGCTTTTATTTTTAGGTCTGAAGTGATTCTCTGCTAGGCAGCATAGAGATGGGTCTTGCTTCCTCTTTACAGTCTATGTTTTCTGATTGGGATATTTAGTCCTTTTTTGTTAAAGCAATCATTGAGAAAGTATTTGTATCTCTCTAGTTGACTTCACAAGGAAAAGTGTGACAGGCTTCGCTCTGAGAAGGAGGTCTGCGTGGAACGCCTCTTTCAACTCATGGCTTGTTTCTGGCTGACGGAAGGCTTCTCAAGGGTGTGTACGGAAGCCTAGGGAAAAAGCGTCTACACTTCTCTCTCCGGGGGGAAAAAAGCAAGAACCCAAAAGCATCGGCGAGAAACCGTCTCTCAACGATCACCTTCTTTCCTGACGAGACAGAAACATGTTCAACTCTGTGTGTGTGTGTGTGTGTGTGTGTGTGTGTGTGTGTGAGGGCACGCGCGCGCGCGCGTGCGTGAGTGAATAAGGAGAGTGCCATGTACTGACCTGGGAAAAGCAAGTCTGCGTATACAGCGACTCGCCACTAGCATCTTCAGGTATCCTGGAGAGAGAAGCATTTCCAAAAGTGGGTGTGGAAGCATCATGAAAGTGCCGTACGCTTTACTAAATTTCCCTGGACCTAACTCCGAGAAACGTCCTCCCTGACGATCGAAAAGAGCTGAGCCATCTCAAGGCTGCGTGTGATCGCACAGGGACCGTTCCCTGGACCTAACTTCGGAAAACGCGTCGGGGTACAAGGCAGCTTTCAACGGACGTCTTCTTTCGTGAGCCCAGAAGCGTTTGCATATGTAGGCGTGGAAGCGTCAGGAGAGCGCCGTAGACCGCTCTCTAAGAGGCAACCTCGCTTTTGCGAAGCCGTCTTGCACCTGACATCCTTTGCCTTGGAGACGGGAGCCTTTTATATAGTCGTGGTGGAAGCACAAGGAACGTGCCGTGCCCTGTCCTCATCTCTTAGAAACAAGGCCGCGCGCAATGGGACTTTCAGCGTAGCATATGGACGGGGTCATGAAGTCAGTCCAGATTGCAAGTGGACGTGTGCAGGCATAAGGAGAGTGCCCTATCCTTAACTCCTTGAAAGCGTGACGGAGGGAGACCGTCTTTCAAGCGAACCCCTCTCCGGAGGATATATCGAAGCAGTGACAAAAGTGGATGTGGAAGCACAACGCAAGGGTTCTATACGAAACTCGGAAAAGAAGGTGGTGTAGAAGGCAGCTTTCCCCCGCGTCTTGGTTCAGGTTTAGGGAAGGGATACTCTCTGCGCGTGTGGAAGCCTAGGGAAAGTACCATGGGCTGATGTGTGAAAACCAAGCCTGCGCAGAACGCAACGTTCAGCGCACATCTTGTTTCACGAAGAGAGAAGCCGTTTCCAATGTGTGCGTGGAAGCCTAAAGCCAAGTGCCATATATCCTTACCCCCACGGAAAACCGCTGTAGGAAACCCGTCGTTCAACTCACAGCTTCCCGGAGGAAGTTTTTCTAAAGTGCGTGTGGAGGCCCAAGGAAAAGTGTGACAGGCTTCGCTCTGAGAAGGAGGTCTGTGTGGAACGCCTCTTTCAACTCACGGCTTGTTTCTGACTGACGGAAGGCTTCTCAAGGGTGTGTACTGAAGCCTACGGAAAAAGCGCATACACTTCACTCTCCGGGGGGAAAAGGGCAAGCACCCAAAAGCATTGGCGAGAAACCGTCTCTCAACGAACACCTCCTTTCCTGACGAGAGAGAAACATGTTCAACTCTGTGTGTGTGTGTGTGTGAGTGTGTGCGCGCGCGCGCGCGCGTGAGTGAATAAGGAATGTGCCATGCACTCACCTGGGAAAAGCAAGTCTGCGTATACGGCAACTCCTCACTAACATCTTCAGGTATCCTTGAGAGAGAAGCATTTCCAAAAGTGGGTGTGGAAGCATCATGAAAGTGCCGTACGCTTTACTACCGTTCAACACCCAAACTCAACACCCAAAATACAAATAACCGAGTCAAGAAATGGGCAGAAGATATGAACAGGTATTTCTCCAAAGAAGACACACAAATGGCCAACAGACATATGAGAAACTGCTCAACAGCACTTGGCATGGGGAAAAAGAAATCCAAATGACAATGAGATACCACTTCACACCAGTCAGAATTGCAAAAATTAACAAGCGAAGAAATAACAAATGTTGGTGAGGAGAAAGGGGAACTCTCTTACACTTCTAAGTGGGAATGAAAACTGGTACAGCCACTTTGGAAAACAATATGGAGGTTCCTCAAGAACTTAAAACAGAGCTCCCTTACAACCCAGCAATTTTATTTACCCCAAAGCTACAAATGTAGTGATCTGAAGGGGCAACTGCACCCCAAATGTTTATAGCGACATTGTCCACAATAGCCAAACCGTGGAAGGAACCAAGACATCCATCGACAGATAAATGGATAAAGAAAACATGGTATATACATATACAAAGGAATATGACTCAGCCATCAGAAAGGATCAATATTTAGCATATCGATGTGGATGGCACTGGAGGGTATTATGCTGAGCAAAATAAGTCAGTCAGAGAAAAACAATTATTATATGGTTTTACTCATATGTGGGATAGAAGGAACAGCACAGAGGATCATAGGGGAAGGGAGGGAAAATGAATGCGAAGAAACCAGAGAGGAAGAAAATCCATGACAGGTTCCTAACTATTGGAAACAAACTGAGGGTTGCTGGAGGAAAGGTGGGTGGGGAGATGGAGTAACTGTGTGATGGGCATTAAGGAATGCATGTGATGTGATGAACACTGGGTGTTATACACAACTGATGAATTGTGGAACGCTACATTTGAAACTACTGGTGTACTCTATGTTGGCTAATTCAATTTCAATGTTAAAAAAGTCTATTTTGTCTGATATAAGGATTGCTACTCTGACTTCTTTTGACATCCACTTGCATGATTAATGTTTCTCCATCTCTTAATTTCCATCTGCAGGTGTCTTTAGGTGTGAAATCTTTTATATATATATACAAACTCTGTCATGCTCTTTTGCTTGGAGCATTTAGTCCATTTACATTCAAACTAATTATCATTAGACATGTATTTATTGATGTTTTGTTACTTGTTTCATAGTTTTTTGTGTAGTTTTTCTCTGATCCTTTCTTCTCTTGCTCTCTCTCTCATGGTTTGCTCGTTTTCTTTAATGATATTCTTGGATTTCTTTCCCTTTATCTTTTGCATGTGTATTAGAGGTTTGGGTTTGTGGTGACCCCCTGGATTATATATAGCCTTTTCAGTCTATATTAAGTTGAATGCTGTTTAAGTTCAAACCCACTGTTGACTCCTCCTCATGTGTTAGGGTATATGTTTTCATATTTTACATACTTTTATTCTGTGAATCCCTTAACTGATTTTTACAGAAATACTTATTTTTACTGCTTCCTTGATTCATTATTGTCATACTCTCACTTACGATTTTTTTCCACTCATAGTGTCCCCTTCAATATTTTTTGTAGTTAATTTAGTGGTCATGAACTCTTTTAGTTTGTGTGGCTAAGAAACTCTTTTTCTCCCCTTCTTTTCTGAAGGATAGGCTTGCTGGATAAATTATTCCTTGCTGCAGATTTTTCTCATTCAGCACTTTGAATATTTAACGCCACTTTCTTCTGTCCTGCATAGTTTCTGCTGAAAACTCAGCTGATAGATTTATGGGCTCTCCCTTGCATGTTAACTGTCTTCTTTTATCTTGCTGCTTTAAATGTTTTTTCTTTATCACTACCTTTTCCCATTTGGATTACTATGTATCTTGATGTGGACCTCCTTAGGTTGATTTTGTGGGAGGGGATCTCTATGCCTTATGGATTTGTATAGGTTTCCTTCACCAGATTAGGTTAAGTTTTCAGCTCTTCTTTGCTCAAATAGATTTTCTGCCCCCTTTTCCCCCTTTTCACCTTCTGGGATCCCTCTCATGTGGGTGTTGTTACACTGGATGGAGTCACTGAATTCCCTATGTCTCTTCTCATTTTTGCATACTTCTTTTTCCTCTCATTTGTTCCGCTTGATTACTTTCCATTACTGTCTTCTAGTTCATTAATTTGTTCCTCTGCTTCGTCCATCCTGCTAATTATTCTATCTAGTATATTCTTCATTTCATTTCTTGTGTTCCACATCTCTGATTATTTCTTTCATATCTCTTTGTTAAGAGTCTCAATGATGTTCCCCCTTCTGATGTCCTCCCTCTTTTCATTTCCCCAGTGAGTATCTTTATAATTGTTATCTTAAATTTTCTGTCAGGCATGTTCCTTATATCCATTTTGTTTAGGTCTCTTGCTGTGGCTTTGTCCTCTTCTTTCGTTTAGGACATAGTCCTCTGTCTGCTCATTTGGCCTACTTCTCAGAGAATATCTCTCGGTTAGGAAGGTCAGATATATTGCTTGTTCTTGAAAATACGGGGCAGAACATACATTTTTCACTTGGTGATGCTGGTTCTCCTCTGAAGGTAATGCATAGCAACAACAGAGACTGGATCTGGACTGTGTCATTGTGCACAACACATGGGGTGTGCTGTTTTAACAAGATGCATGCGTGTTCTGTGGGTGATGGGGAGACATATTGTTGTCAAGGATTGTGTGGGTCTTATCAGGGAGGGTATCCACAGCACTGGGACTGAAGCAGGTGTGGTAGGTGTGGGGATGGGCCATGGTTTATGCAAGTTAGTGATTGCTAGATTGTGCTTGGTCTTGCAGGTAGGTGTGTGTTTATAATGAGGGGCCGTAGAGGGAAATGGCACCTGCCAGCTCCTTTGTTCCTGGACAAGTCCCTTAGCAAACTCTGAGTTCAGGAACTATGTCTCCCTTGTTTAATCCTCAAGCACCTTTCAACCTGCTTCACCCAAGCTTCTCCACACTCTTTGCTCTGCTTAATCTTTAAGGACAGATCTCAGCTTCCTATCACCTTCTGTGCTCTCTCAGAGCTGAGACAGCTGATTTTTAAAAGTTCCAAGCTTTAAGTCTGCTGGTTGTATACGCTCACAAATGTCATCCCTTCTGATTTTCAAAGCCATAAGCTATGAGGATGTCTCTACGCTTTAGAGGCTCCCCGGTGTAGTAGTTTGTTTCTGGCCCCTCTGTGACTGTGGTTCCCTCCCTCTGGTGGTCAGAAATATGGGGTTTAGATTCCTACAGAGTCCTTGTCCTTCCTACCATCTTTGATGTGATTCCCTCTCTCCATTTAGTTGTATAGTTTTGTGGGGAAATCTGAAGGTCCATTTCTGGGTGACTCTGGTGTGAGTGTTACCTAGTTGTATCTGTGGGATGAGGTGAGTTTAGGGTCCTTCTACTCTGCCATCTTCCCCACAATTCAGTTTATTTTGTCTCATAAAAATATTACGACTCCAACTTTCTTTTCACTTCCATTTGCATGATAAATGGTTTTGTGTCCCATTACTTCCAATCTGCTTTTATTTTTAGGTCTGAAGTGATTCTCTGCTAGGCAGCATAGAGATGGCTCTTGCTTCCTCTTTACAGTCTATGTTTTCTGATTGGGATATTTAGTCCTTTTTTGTTAAAGCAATCATTGAGAAAGTATTTGTATCTCTCTAGTTGACTTCACAAGGAAAAGTGTGACAGGCTTCGCTCTGAGAAGGAGGTCTGCGTGGAACGCCTCTTTCAACTCATGGCTTGTTTCTGGCTGACGGAAGGCTTCTCAAGGGTGTGTACGGAAGCCTAAGGAAAAAGCGGCTACACTTCACTCTCCGGGGGGAAAAAAGCAAGAACCCAAAAGCATCGGCGAGAAACCGTCTCTCAACGATCACCTTCTTTCCTGACGAGACAGAAACATGTTCAACTCTGTGTGTGTGTGTGTGTGTGTGTGTGTGTGTGTGTGTGTGAGGGCACGCGCGCGCGCGCGTGCGTGAGTGAATAAGGAGAGTGCCATGTACTGACCTGGGAAAAGCAAGTCTGCGTATACAGCGACTCGCCACTAGCATCTTCAGGTATCCTGGAGAGAGAAGCATTTCCAAAAGTGGGTGTGGAAGCATCATGAAAGTGCCGTACGCTTTACTAACTTTCCCTGGACCTAACTCCGAGAAACGTCCTCCCTGACGATCGAAAAGAGCTGAGCCTTCTCAAGGCTGCGTGTGATCGCACAGGGACCGTTCCCTGGACCTAACTTCGGAAAACGCGTCGGGGTACAAGGCAGCTTTCAACGGACGTCTTCTTTCGTGAGCCCAGAAGCGTTTGCATATGTAGGCGTGGAAGCGTCAGGAGAGCGCCGTAGACCGCTCTCTAAGAGGCAACCTCGCTTTTGCGAAGCCGTCTTGCACCTGACATCCTTTGCCTTGGAGACGGGAGCCTTTTATATAGTCGTGGGGGAAGCACAAGGAACGTGCCGTGCCCTGTCCTCATCTCTTAGAAACAAGGCCGCGCGCAATGGGACTTTCAGCGTAGCATATGGACGGGGTCATGAAGTCAGTCGAGATTGCAAGTGGACGTGTGCAGGCATAAGGAGAGTGCCCTATCCTTAACTCCTTGAAAGCGTGACGGAGGGAGACCGTCTTTCAAGCGAACCCCTCTCCGGAGGATATATCGAAGCAGTGACAAAAGTGGATGTGGAAGCACAACGCAAGGGTTCTAAACGAAACTCGGAAAAGAAGGTGGTGTAGAAGGCAGCTTTCCCCCGCGTCTTGGTTCAGGTTTAGGGAAGGGATACTCTCTGCGCGTGTGGAAGCCTAGGGAAAGTACCATCGGCTGATGTGTGAAAAGCAAGCCTGCGCAGAACGCAACGTTCAGCGCACATCTTGTTTCACGAAGAGAGAAGCCGTTTCCAATGTGTGCGTGGAAGCCTAAGGCCAAGTGCCATATATCCTTACCCCCACGGAAAACCGCTGTAGGAAACCCGTCGTTCAACTCACAGCTTCCCGGAGGAAGTTTTTCTAAAGTGCGTGTGGAGGCCCAAGGAAAAGTGTGACAGGCTTCGCTCTGAGAAGGAGGTCTGTGTGGAACGCCTCTTTCAACTCACGGCTTGTTTCTGACTGACGGAAGGCTTCTCAAGGGTGTGTACTGAAGCCTACGGAAAAAGCGCATACACTTCACTCTCCGGGGGGAAAAGGGCAAGCACCCAAAAGCATTGGCGAGAAACCGTCTCTCAACGAACACCTCCTTTCCTGACGAGAGAGAAACATGTTCAACTCTGTGTGTGTGTGTGTGTGTGTGTGTGCGCGCGCGCGCTCCCGTGAGTGAATAAGGAATGTGCCATGCACTCACCTGGGAAAAGCAAGTCTGCGTATACGGCAACTCCTCACTAACATCTTCAGGTATCCTTGAGAGAGAAGCATTTCCAAAAGTGGGTGTGGAAGCATCATGAAAGTGCCGTACGCTTTACTACCGTTCAACACCCAAACTCAACACCCAAAATACAAATAACCGAGTCAAGAAATGGGCAGAAGATATGAACAGGTATTTCTCCAAAGAAGACACACAAATGGCCAACAGACATATGAGAAACTGCTCAACAGCACTTGGCATGGGGAAAAAGAAATCCAAATGACAATGAGATACCACTTCACACCAGTCAGAATTGCAAAAATTAACAAGCGAAGAAATAACAAATGTTGGTGAGGAGAAAGGGGAACTCTCTTACACTTCTAAGTGGGAATGAAAACTGGTACAGCCACTTTGGAAAACAATATGGAGGTTCCTCAAGAACTTAAAACAGAGCTCCCTTACAACCCAGCAATTTTATTTACCCCAAAGCTACAAATGTAGTGATCTGAAGGGGCAACTGCACCCCAAATGTTTATAGCGACATTGTCCACAATAGCCAAACCGTGGAAGGAACCAAGACATCCATCGACAGATAAATGGATAAAGAAAACATGGTATATACATATACAAAGGAATATGACTCAGCCATCAGAAAGGATCAATATTTAGCATATCGATGTGGATGGCACTGGAGGGTATTATGCTGAGCAAAATAAGTCAGTCAGAGAAAAACAATTATTATATGGTTTTACTCATATGTGGAATAGAAGGAACAGCACAGAGGATCATAGGGGAAGGGAGGGAAAATGAATGCGAAGAAACCAGAGAGGAAGAAAATCCATGACAGGTTCCTAACTATTGGAAACAAACTGAGGGTTGCTGGAGGAAAGGTGGGTGGGGAGATGGAGTAACTGTGTGATGGGCATTAAGGAATGCATGTGATGTGATGAACACTGGGTGTTATACACAACTGATGAATTGTGGAACGCTACATTTGAAACTACTGGTGTACTCTATGTTGGCTAATTCAATTTCAATGTTAAAAAAGTCTATTTTGTCTGATATAAGGATTGCTACTCTGACTTCTTTTGACATCCACTTGCATGATTAATGTTTCTCCATCTCTTAATTTCCATCTGCAGGTGTCTTTAGGTGTGAAATCTTTTATATATATATACAAACTCTGTCATGCTCTTTTGCTTGGAGCATTTAGTCCATTTACATTCAAACTAATTATCATTAGACATGTATTTATTGATGTTTTGTTACTTGTTTCATAGTTTTTTGTGTAGTTTTTCTCTGATCCTTTCTTCTCTTGCTCTCTCTCTCATGGTTTGCTCGTTTTCTTTAATGATATTCTTGGATTTCTTTCCCTTTATCTTTTGCATGTGTATTAGAGGTTTGGGTTTGTGGTGACCCCCTGGATTATATATAGCCTTTTCAGTCTATATTAAGTTGAATGCTGTTTAAGTTCAAACCCACTGTTGACTCCTCCTCATGTGTTAGGGTATATGTTTTCATATTTTACATACTTTTATTCTGTGAATCCCTTAACTGATTTTTACAGAAATACTTATTTTTACTGCTTCCTTGATTCATTATTGTCATACTCTCACTTACGATTTTTTTCCACTCATAGTGTCCCCTTCAATATTTTTTGTAGTTAATTTAGTGGTCATGAACTCTTTTAGTTTGTGTGGCTAAGAAACTCTTTTTCTCCCCTTCTTTTCTGAAGGATAGGCTTGCTGGATAAATTATTCCTTGCTGCAGATTTTTCTCATTCAGCACTTTGAATATTTAACGCCACTTTCTTCTGTCCTGCATAGTTTCTGCTGAAAACTCAGCTGATAGATTTATGGGCTCTCCCTTGCATGTTAACTGTCTTCTTTTATCTTGCTGCTTTAAATGTTTTTTCTTTATCACTACCTTTTCCCATTTGGATTACTATGTATCTTGATGTGGACCTCCTTAGGTTGATTTTGTGGGAGGGGATCTCTATGCCTTATGGATTTGTATAGGTTTCCTTCACCAGATTAGGTTAAGTTTTCAGCTCTTCTTTGCTCAAATAGATTTTCTGCCCCCTTTTCCCCCTTTTCACCTTCTGGGATCCCTCTCATGTGGGTGTTGTTACACTGGATGGAGTCACTGAATTCCCTATGTCTCTTCTCATTTTTGCATACTTCTTTTTCCTCTCATTTGTTCCGCTTGATTACTTTCCATTACTGTCTTCTAGTTCATTAATTTGTTCCTCTGCTTCGTCCATCCTGCTAATTATTCTATCTAGTATATTCTTCATTTCATTTCTTGTGTTCCACATCTCTGATTATTTCTTTCATATCTCTTTGTTAAGAGTCTCAATGATGTTCCCCCTTCTGATGTCCTCCCTCTTTTCATTTCCCCAGTGAGTATCTTTATAATTGTTATCTTAAATTTTCTGTCAGGCATGTTCCTTATATCCATTTTGTTTAGGTCTCTTGCTGTGGCTTTGTCCTCTTCTTTCGTTTAGGACATAGTCCTCTGTCTGCTCATTTGGCCTACTTCTCAGAGAATATCTCTCTGTTAGGAAGGTCAGATATATTGCTTGTTCTTGAAAATACGGGGCAGAACATACATTTTTCACTTGGTGATGCTGGTTCTCCTCTGAAGGTAATGCATAGCAACAACAGAGACTGGATCTGGACTGTGTCATTGTGCACAACACATGGGGTGTGCTGTTTTAACAAGATGCATGCGTGTTCTGTGGGTGATGGGGAGACATATTGTTGTCAAGGATTGTGTGGGTCTTATCAGGGAGGGTATCCACAGCACTGGGACTGAAGCAGGTGTGGTAGGTGTGGGGATGGGCCATGGTTTATGCAAGTTAGTGATTGCTAGATTGTGCTTGGTCTTGCAGGTAGGTGTGTGTTTATAATGAGGGGCCGTAGAGGGAAATGGCACCTGCCAGCTCCTTTGTTCCTGGACAAGTCCCTTAGCAAACTCTGAGTTCAGGAACTATGTCTCCCTTGTTTAATCCTCAAGCACCTTTCAACCTGCTTCACCCAAGCTTCTCCACACTCTTTGCTCTGCTTAATCTTTAAGGACAGATCTCAGCTTCCTATCACCTTCTGTGCTCTCTCAGAGCTGAGACAGCTGATTTTTAAAAGTTCCAAGCTTTAAGTCTGCTGGTTGTATACGCTCACAAATGTCATCCCTTCTGATTTTCAAAGCCATAAGCTATGAGGATGTCTCTACGCTTTAGAGGCTCCCCGGTGTAGTAGTTTGTTTCTGGCCCCTCTGTGACTGTGGTTCCCTCCCTCTGGTGGTCAGAAATATGGGGTTTAGATTCCTACAGAGTCCTTGTCCTTCCTACCATCTTTGATGTGATTCCCTCTCTCCATTTAGTTGTATAGTTTTGTGGGGAAATCTGAAGGTCCATTTCTGGGTGACTCTGGTGTGAGTGTTACCTAGTTGTATCTGTGGGATGAGGTGAGTTTAGGGTCCTTCTACTCTGCCATCTTCCCCACAATTCAGTTTATTTTGTCTCATAAAAATATTACGACTCCAACTTTCTTTTCACTTCCATTTGCATGATAAATGGTTTTGTGTCCCATTACTTCCAATCTGCTTTTATTTTTAGGTCTGAAGTGATTCTCTGCTAGGCAGCATAGAGATGGCTCTTGCTTCCTCTTTACAGTCTATGTTTTCTGATTGGGATATTTAGTCCTTTTTTGTTAAAGCAATCATTGAGAAAGTATTTGTATCTCTCTAGTTGACTTCACAAGGAAAAGTGTGACAGGCTTCGCTCTGAGAAGGAGGTCTGCGTGGAACGCCTCTTTCAACTCATGGCTTGTTTCTGGCTGACGGAAGGCTTCTCAAGGGTGTGTACGGAAGCCTAGGGAAAAAGCGGCTACACTTCACTCTCCGGGGGGAAAAAAGCAAGAACCCAAAAGCATCGGCGAGAAACCGTCTCTCAACGATCACCTTCTTTCCTGACGAGACAGAAACATGTTCAACTCTGTGTGTGTGTGTGTGTGTGTGTGTGTGTGTGTGTGTGTGTGAGGGCACGCGCGCGCGCGCGTGCGTGAGTGAATAAGGAGAGTGCCATGTACTGACCTGGGAAAAGCAAGTCTGCGTATACAGCGACTCGCCACTAGCATCTTCAGGTATCCTGGAGAGAGAAGCATTTCCAAAAGTGGGTGTGGAAGCATCATGAAAGTGCCGTACGCTTTACTAACTTTCCCTGGACCTAACTCCGAGAAACGTCCTCCCTGACGATCGAAAAGAGCTGAGCCTTCTCAAGGCTGCGTGTGATCGCACAGGGACCGTTCCCTGGACCTAACTTCGGAAAACGCGTCGGGGTACAAGGCAGCTTTCAACGGACGTCTTCTTTCGTGAGCCCAGAAGCGTTTGCATATGTAGGCGTGGAAGCGTCAGGAGAGCGCCGTAGACCGCTCTCTAAGAGGCAACCTCGCTTTTGCGAAGCCGTCTTGCACCTGACATCCTTTGCCTTGGAGACGGGAGCCTTTTATATAGTCGTGGGGGAAGCACAAGGAACGTGCCGTGCCCTGTCCTCATCTCTTAGAAACAAGGCCGCGCGCAATGGGACTTTCAGCGTAGCATATGGACAGGGTCATGAAGTCAGTCGAGATTGCAAGTGGACGTGTGCAGGCATAAGGAGAGTGCCCTATCCTTAACTCCTTGAAAGCGTGACGGAGGGAGACCGTCTTTCAAGCGAACCCCTCTCCGGAGGATATATCGAAGCAGTGACAAAAGTGGATGTGGAAGCACAACGCAAGGGTTCTAAACGAAACTCGGAAAAGAAGGTGGTGTAGAAGGCAGCTTTCCCCCGCGTCTTGGTTCAGGTTTAGGGAAGGGATACTCTCTGCGCGTGTGGAAGCCTAGGGAAAGTACCATCGGCTGATGTGTGAAAAGCAAGCCTGCGCAGAACGCAACGTTCAGCGCACATCTTGTTTCACGAAGAGAGAAGCCGTTTCCAATGTGTGCGTGGAAGCCTAAGGCCAAGTGCCATATATCCTTACCCCCACGGAAAACCGCTGTAGGAAACCCGTCGTTCAACTCACAGCTTCCCGGAGGAAGTTTTTCTAAAGTGCGTGTGGAGGCCCAAGGAAAAGTGTGACAGGCTTCGCTCTGAGAAGGAGGTCTGTGTGGAACGCCTCTTTCAACTCACGGCTTGTTTCTGACTGACGGAAGGCTTCTCAAGGGTGTGTACTGAAGCCTACGGAAAAAGCGCATACACTTCACTCTCCGGGGGGAAAAGGGCAAGCACCCAAAAGCATTGGCGAGAAACCGTCTCTCAACGAACACCTCCTTTCCTGACGAGAGAGAAACATGTTCAACTCTGTGTGTGTGTGTGTGTGTGTGTGTGCGCGCGCGCGCTCCCGTGAGTGAATAAGGAATGTGCCATGCACTCACCTGGGAAAAGCAAGTCTGCGTATACGGCAACTCCTCACTAACATCTTCAGGTATCCTTGAGAGAGAAGCATTTCCAAAAGTGGGTGTGGAAGCATCATGAAAGTGCCGTACGCTTTACTACCGTTCAACACCCAAACTCAACACCCAAAATACAAATAACCGAGTCAAGAAATGGGCAGAAGATATGAACAGGTATTTCTCCAAAGAAGACACACAAATGGCCAACAGACATATGAGAAACTGCTCAACAGCACTTGGCATGGGGAAAAAGAAATCCAAATGACAATGAGATACCACTTCACACCAGTCAGAATTGCAAAAATTAACAAGCGAAGAAATAACAAATGTTGGTGAGGAGAAAGGGGAACTCTCTTACACTTCTAAGTGGGAATGAAAACTGGTACAGCCACTTTGGAAAACAATATGGAGGTTCCTCAAGAACTTAAAACAGAGCTCCCTTACAACCCAGCAATTTTATTTACCCCAAAGCTACAAATGTAGTGATCTGAAGGGGCAACTGCACCCCAAATGTTTATAGCGACATTGTCCACAATAGCCAAACCGTGGAAGGAACCAAGACATCCATCGACAGATAAATGGATAAAGAAAACATGGTATATACATATACAAAGGAATATGACTCAGCCATCAGAAAGGATCAATATTTAGCATATCGATGTGGATGGCACTGGAGGGTATTATGCTGAGCAAAATAAGTCAGTCAGAGAAAAACAATTATTATATGGTTTTACTCATATGTGGAATAGAAGGAACAGCACAGAGGATCATAGGGGAAGGGAGGGAAAATGAATGCGAAGAAACCAGAGAGGAAGAAAATCCATGACAGGTTCCTAACTATTGGAAACAAACTGAGGGTTGCTGGAGGAAAGGTGGGTGGGGAGATGGAGTAACTGTGTGATGGGCATTAAGGAATGCATGTGATGTGATGAACACTGGGTGTTATACACAACTGATGAATTGTGGAACGCTACATTTGAAACTACTGGTGTACTCTATGTTGGCTAATTCAATTTCAATGTTAAAAAAGTCTATTTTGTCTGATATAAGGATTGCTACTCTGACTTCTTTTGACATCCACTTGCATGATTAATGTTTCTCCATCTCTTAATTTCCATCTGCAGGTGTCTTTAGGTGTGAAATCTTTTATATATATATACAAACTCTGTCATGCTCTTTTGCTTGGAGCATTTAGTCCATTTACATTCAAACTAATTATCATTAGACATGTATTTATTGATGTTTTGTTACTTGTTTCATAGTTTTTTGTGTAGTTTTTCTCTGATCCTTTCTTCTCTTGCTCTCTCTCTCATGGTTTGCTCGTTTTCTTTAATGATATTCTTGGATTTCTTTCCCTTTATCTTTTGCATGTGTATTAGAGGTTTGGGTTTGTGGTGACCCCCTGGATTATATATAGCCTTTTCAGTCTATATTAAGTTGAATGCTGTTTAAGTTCAAACCCACTGTTGACTCCTCCTCATGTGTTAGGGTATATGTTTTCATATTTTACATACTTTTATTCTGTGAATCCCTTAACTGATTTTTACAGAAATACTTATTTTTACTGCTTCCTTGATTCATTATTGTCATACTCTCACTTACGATTTTTTTCCACTCATAGTGTCCCCTTCAATATTTTTTGTAGTTAATTTAGTGGTCATGAACTCTTTTAGTTTGTGTGGCTAAGAAACTCTTTTTCTCCCCTTCTTTTCTGAAGGATAGGCTTGCTGGATAAATTATTCCTTGCTGCAGATTTTTCTCATTCAGCACTTTGAATATTTAACGCCACTTTCTTCTGTCCTGCATAGTTTCTGCTGAAAACTCAGCTGATAGATTTATGGGCTCTCCCTTGCATGTTAACTGTCTTCTTTTATCTTGCTGCTTTAAATGTTTTTTCTTTATCACTACCTTTTCCCATTTGGATTACTATGTATCTTGATGTGGACCTCCTTAGGTTGATTTTGTGGGAGGGGATCTCTATGCCTTATGGATTTGTATAGGTTTCCTTCACCAGATTAGGTTAAGTTTTCAGCTCTTCTTTGCTCAAATAGATTTTCTGCCCCCTTTTCCCCCTTTTCACCTTCTGGGATCCCTCTCATGTGGGTGTTGTTACACTGGATGGAGTCACTGAATTCCCTATGTCTCTTCTCATTTTTGCATACTTCTTTTTCCTCTCATTTGTTCCGCTTGATTACTTTCCATTACTGTCTTCTAGTTCATTAATTTGTTCCTCTGCTTCGTCCATCCTGCTAATTATTCTATCTAGTATATTCTTCATTTCATTTCTTGTGTTCCACATCTCTGATTATTTCTTTCATATCTCTTTGTTAAGAGTCTCAATGATGTTCCCCCTTCTGATGTCCTCCCTCTTTTCATTTCCCCAGTGAGTATCTTTATAATTGTTATCTTAAATTTTCTGTCAGGCATGTTCCTTATATCCATTTTGTTTAGGTCTCTTGCTGTGGCTTTGTCCTCTTCTTTCGTTTAGGACATAGTCCTCTGTCTGCTCATTTGGCCTACTTCTCAGAGAATATCTCTCTGTTAGGAAGGTCAGATATATTGCTTGTTCTTGAAAATACGGGGCAGAACATACATTTTTCACTTGGTGATGCTGGTTCTCCTCTGAAGGTAATGCATAGCAACAACAGAGACTGGATCTGGACTGTGTCATTGTGCACAACACATGGGGTGTGCTGTTTTAACAAGATGCATGCGTGTTCTGTGGGTGATGGGGAGACATATTGTTGTCAAGGATTGTGTGGGTCTTATCAGGGAGGGTATCCACAGCACTGGGACTGAAGCAGGTGTGGTAGGTGTGGGGATGGGCCATGGTTTATGCAAGTTAGTGATTGCTAGATTGTGCTTGGTCTTGCAGGTAGGTGTGTGTTTATAATGAGGGGCCGTAGAGGGAAATGGCACCTGCCAGCTCCTTTGTTCCTGGACAAGTCCCTTAGCAAACTCTGAGTTCAGGAACTATGTCTCCCTTGTTTAATCCTCAAGCACCTTTCAACCTGCTTCACCCAAGCTTCTCCACACTCTTTGCTCTGCTTAATCTTTAAGGACAGATCTCAGCTTCCTATCACCTTCTGTGCTCTCTCAGAGCTGAGACAGCTGATTTTTAAAAGTTCCAAGCTTTAAGTCTGCTGGTTGTATACGCTCACAAATGTCATCCCTTCTGATTTTCAAAGCCATAAGCTATGAGGATGTCTCTACGCTTTAGAGGCTCCCCGGTGTAGTAGTTTGTTTCTGGCCCCTCTGTGACTGTGGTTCCCTCCCTCTGGTGGTCAGAAATATGGGGTTTAGATTCCTACAGAGTCCTTGTCCTTCCTACCATCTTTGATGTGATTCCCTCTCTCCATTTAGTTGTATAGTTTTGTGGGGAAATCTGAAGGTCCATTTCTGGGTGACTCTGGTGTGAGTGTTACCTAGTTGTATCTGTGGGATGAGGTGAGTTTAGGGTCCTTCTACTCTGCCATCTTCCCCACAATTCAGTTTATTTTGTCTCATAAAAATATTACGACTCCAACTTTCTTTTCACTTCCATTTGCATGATAAATGGTTTTGTGTCCCATTACTTCCAATCTGCTTTTATTTTTAGGTCTGAAGTGATTCTCTGCTAGGCAGCATAGAGATGGCTCTTGCTTCCTCTTTACAGTCTATGTTTTCTGATTGGGATATTTAGTCCTTTTTTGTTAAAGCAATCATTGAGAAAGTATTTGTATCTCTCTAGTTGACTTCACAAGGAAAAGTGTGACAGGCTTCGCTCTGAGAAGGAGGTCTGCGTGGAACGCCTCTTTCAACTCATGGCTTGTTTCTGGCTGACGGAAGGCTTCTCAAGGGTGTGTACGGAAGCCTAGGGAAAAAGCGGCTACACTTCTCTCTCCGGGGGGAAAAAAGCAAGAACCCAAAAGCATCGGCGAGAAACCGTCTCTCAACGATCACCTTCTTTCCTGACGAGACAGAAACATGTTCAACTCTGTGTGTGTGTGTGTGTGTGTGTGTGTGTGTGTGTGTGTGAGGGCACGCGCGCGCGCGCGTGCGTGAGTGAATAAGGAGAGTGCCATGTACTGACCTGGGAAAAGCAAGTCTGCGTATACAGCGACTCGCCACTAGCATCTTCAGGTATCCTGGAGAGAGAAGCATTTCCAAAAGTGGGTGTGGAAGCATCATGAAAGTGCCGTACGCTTTACTAACTTTCCCTGGACCTAACTCCGAGAAACGTCCTCCCTGACGATCGAAAAGAGCTGAGCCTTCTCAAGGCTGCGTGTGATCGCACAGGGACCGTTCCCTGGACCTAACTTCGGAAAACGCGTCGGGGTACAAGGCAGCTTTCAACGGACGTCTTCTTTCGTGAGCCCAGAAGCGTTTGCATATGTAGGCGTGGAAGCGTCAGGAGAGCGCCGTAGACCGCTCTCTAAGAGGCAACCTCGCTTTTGCGAAGCCGTCTTGCACCTGACATCCTTTGCCTTGGAGACGGGAGCCTTTTATATAGTCGTGGGGGAAGCACAAGGAACGTGCCGTGCCCTGTCCTCATCTCTTAGAAACAAGGCCGCGCGCAATGGGACTTTCAGCGTAGCATATGGACGGGGTCATGAAGTCAGTCGAGATTGCAAGTGGACGTGTGCAGGCATAAGGAGAGTGCCCTATCCTTAACTCCTTGAAAGCGTGACGGAGGGAGACCGTCTTTCAAGCGAACCCCTCTCCGGAGGATATATCGAAGCAGTGACAAAAGTGGATGTGGAAGCACAACGCAAGGGTTCTAAACGAAACTCGGAAAAGAAGGTGGTGTAGAAGGCAGCTTTCCCCCGCGTCTTGGTTCAGGTTTAGGGAAGGGATACTCTCTGCGCGTGTGGAAGCCTAGGGAAAGTACCATCGGCTGATGTGTGAAAAGCAAGCCTGCGCAGAACGCAACGTTCAGCGCACATCTTGTTTCATGAAGAGAGAAGCCGTTTCCAATGTGTGCGTGGAAGCCTAAGGCCAAGTGCCATATATCCTTACCCCCACGGAAAACCGCTGTAGGAAACCCGTCGTTCAACTCACAGCTTCCCGGAGGAAGTTTTTCTAAAGTGCGTGTGGAGGCCCAAGGAAAAGTGTGACAGGCTTCGCTCTGAGAAGGAGGTCTGTGTGGAACGCCTCTTTCAACTCACGGCTTGTTTCTGACTGACGGAAGGCTTCTCAAGGGTGTGTACTGAAGCCTACGGAAAAAGCGCATACACTTCACTCTCCGGGGGGAAAAGGGCAAGCACCCAAAAGCATTGGCGAGAAACCGTCTCTCAACGAACACCTCCTTTCCTGACGAGAGAGAAACATGTTCAACTCTGTGTGTGTGTGTGTGTGTGTGTGTGCGCGCGCGCGCTCCCGTGAGTGAATAAGGAATGTGCCATGCACTCACCTGGGAAAAGCAAGTCTGCGTATACGGCAACTCCTCACTAACATCTTCAGGTATCCTTGAGAGAGAAGCATTTCCAAAAGTGGGTGTGGAAGCATCATGAAAGTGCCGTACGCTTTACTACCGTTCAACACCCAAACTCAACACCCAAAATACAAATAACCGAGTCAAGAAATGGGCAGAAGATATGAACAGGTATTTCTCCAAAGAAGACACACAAATGGCCAACAGACATATGAGAAACTGCTCAACAGCACTTGGCATGGGGAAAAAGAAATCCAAATGACAATGAGATACCACTTCACACCAGTCAGAATTGCAAAAATTAACAAGCGAAGAAATAACAAATGTTGGTGAGGAGAAAGGGGAACTCTCTTACACTTCTAAGTGGGAATGAAAACTGGTACAGCCACTTTGGAAAACAATATGGAGGTTCCTCAAGAACTTAAAACAGAGCTCCCTTACAACCCAGCAATTTTATTTACCCCAAAGCTACAAATGTAGTGATCTGAAGGGGCAACTGCACCCCAAATGTTTATAGCGACATTGTCCACAATAGCCAAACCGTGGAAGGAACCAAGACATCCATCGACAGATAAATGGATAAAGAAAACATGGTATATACATATACAAAGGAATATGACTCAGCCATCAGAAAGGATCAATATTTAGCATATCGATGTGGATGGCACTGGAGGGTATTATGCTGAGCAAAATAAGTCAGTCAGAGAAAAACAATTATTATATGGTTTTACTCATATGTGGGATAGAAGGAACAGCACAGAGGATCATAGGGGAAGGGAGGGAAAATGAATGCGAAGAAACCAGAGAGGAAGAAAATCCATGACAGGTTCCTAACTATTGGAAACAAACTGAGGGTTGCTGGAGGAAAGGTGGGTGGGGAGATGGAGTAACTGTGTGATGGGCATTAAGGAATGCATGTGATGTGATGAACACTGGGTGTTATACACAACTGATGAATTGTGGAACGCTACATTTGAAACTACTGGTGTACTCTATGTTGGCTAATTCAATTTCAATGTTAAAAAAGTCTATTTTGTCTGATATAAGGATTGCTACTCTGACTTCTTTTGACATCCACTTGCATGATTAATGTTTCTCCATCTCTTAATTTCCATCTGCAGGTGTCTTTAGGTGTGAAATCTTTTATATATATATACAAACTCTGTCATGCTCTTTTGCTTGGAGCATTTAGTCCATTTACATTCAAACTAATTATCATTAGACATGTATTTATTGATGTTTTGTTACTTGTTTCATAGTTTTTTGTGTAGTTTTTCTCTGATCCTTTCTTCTCTTGCTCTCTCTCTCATGGTTTGCTCGTTTTCTTTAATGATATTCTTGGATTTCTTTCCCTTTATCTTTTGCATGTGTATTAGAGGTTTGGGTTTGTGGTGACCCCCTGGATTATATATAGCCTTTTCAGTCTATATTAAGTTGAATGCTGTTTAAGTTCAAACCCACTGTTGACTCCTCCTCATGTGTTAGGGTATATGTTTTCATATTTTACATACTTTTATTCTGTGAATCCCTTAACTGATTTTTACAGAAATACTTATTTTTACTGCTTCCTTGATTCATTATTGTCATACTCTCACTTACGATTTTTTTCCACTCATAGTGTCCCCTTCAATATTTTTTGTAGTTAATTTAGTGGTCATGAACTCTTTTAGTTTGTGTGGCTAAGAAACTCTTTTTCTCCCCTTCTTTTCTGAAGGATAGGCTTGCTGGATAAATTATTCCTTGCTGCAGATTTTTCTCATTCAGCACTTTGAATATTTAACGCCACTTTCTTCTGTCCTGCATAGTTTCTGCTGAAAACTCAGCTGATAGATTTATGGGCTCTCCCTTGCATGTTAACTGTCTTCTTTTATCTTGCTGCTTTAAATGTTTTTTCTTTATCACTACCTTTTCCCATTTGGATTACTATGTATCTTGATGTGGACCTCCTTAGGTTGATTTTGTGGGAGGGGATCTCTATGCCTTATGGATTTGTATAGGTTTCCTTCACCAGATTAGGTTAAGTTTTCAGCTCTTCTTTGCTCAAATAGATTTTCTGCCCCCTTTTCCCCCTTTTCACCTTCTGGGATCCCTCTCATGTGGGTGTTGTTACACTGGATGGAGTCACTGAATTCCCTATGTCTCTTCTCATTTTTGCATACTTCTTTTTCCTCTCATTTGTTCCGCTTGATTACTTTCCATTACTGTCTTCTAGTTCATTAATTTGTTCCTCTGCTTCGTCCATCCTGCTAATTATTCTATCTAGTATATTCTTCATTTCATTTCTTGTGTTCCACATCTCTGATTATTTCTTTCATATCTCTTTGTTAAGAGTCTCAATGATGTTCCCCCTTCTGATGTCCTCCCTCTTTTCATTTCCCCAGTGAGTATCTTTATAATTGTTATCTTAAATTTTCTGTCAGGCATGTTCCTTATATCCATTTTGTTTAGGTCTCTTGCTGTGGCTTTGTCCTCTTCTTTCGTTTAGGACATAGTCCTCTGTCTGCTCATTTGGCCTACTTCTCAGAGAATATCTCTCGGTTAGGAAGGTCAGATATATTGCTTGTTCTTGAAAATACGGGGCAGAACATACATTTTTCACTTGGTGATGCTGGTTCTCCTCTGAAGGTAATGCATAGCAACAACAGAGACTGGATCTGGACTGTGTCATTGTGCACAACACATGGGGTGTGCTGTTTTAACAAGATGCATGCGTGTTCTGTGGGTGATGGGGAGACATATTGTTGTCAAGGATTGTGTGGGTCTTATCAGGGAGGGTATCCACAGCACTGGGACTGAAGCAGGTGTGGTAGGTGTGGGGATGGGCCATGGTTTATGCAAGTTAGTGATTGCTAGATTGTGCTTGGTCTTGCAGGTAGGTGTGTGTTTATAATGAGGGGCCGTAGAGGGAAATGGCACCTGCCAGCTCCTTTGTTCCTGGACAAGTCCCTTAGCAAACTCTGAGTTCAGGAACTATGTCTCCCTTGTTTAATCCTCAAGCACCTTTCAACCTGCTTCACCCAAGCTTCTCCACACTCTTTGCTCTGCTTAATCTTTAAGGACAGATCTCAGCTTCCTATCACCTTCTGTGCTCTCTCAGAGCTGAGACAGCTGATTTTTAAAAGTTCCAAGCTTTAAGTCTGCTGGTTGTATACGCTCACAAATGTCATCCCTTCTGATTTTCAAAGCCATAAGCTATGAGGATGTCTCTACGCTTTAGAGGCTCCCCGGTGTAGTAGTTTGTTTCTGGCCCCTCTGTGACTGTGGTTCCCTCCCTCTGGTGGTCAGAAATATGGGGTTTAGATTCCTACAGAGTCCTTGTCCTTCCTACCATCTTTGATGTGATTCCCTCTCTCCATTTAGTTGTATAGTTTTGTGGGGAAATCTGAAGGTCCATTTCTGGGTGACTCTGGTGTGAGTGTTACCTAGTTGTATCTGTGGGATGAGGTGAGTTTAGGGTCCTTCTACTCTGCCATCTTCCCCACAATTCAGTTTATTTTGTCTCATAAAAATATTACGACTCCAACTTTCTTTTCACTTCCATTTGCATGATAAATGGTTTTGTGTCCCATTACTTCCAATCTGCTTTTATTTTTAGGTCTGAAGTGATTCTCTGCTAGGCAGCATAGAGATGGCTCTTGCTTCCTCTTTACAGTCTATGTTTTCTGATTGGGATATTTAGTCCTTTTTTGTTAAAGCAATCATTGAGAAAGTATTTGTATCTCTCTAGTTGACTTCACAAGGAAAAGTGTGACAGGCTTCGCTCTGAGAAGGAGGTCTGCGTGGAACGCCTCTTTCAACTCATGGCTTGTTTCTGGCTGACGGAAGGCTTCTCAAGGGTGTGTACGGAAGCCTAAGGAAAAAGCGGCTACACTTCACTCTCCGGGGGGAAAAAAGCAAGAACCCAAAAGCATCGGCGAGAAACCGTCTCTCAACGATCACCTTCTTTCCTGACGAGACAGAAACATGTTCAACTCTGTGTGTGTGTGTGTGTGTGTGTGTGTGTGTGTGTGTGTGAGGGCACGCGCGCGCGCGCGTGCGTGAGTGAATAAGGAGAGTGCCATGTACTGACCTGGGAAAAGCAAGTCTGCGTATACAGCGACTCGCCACTAGCATCTTCAGGTATCCTGGAGAGAGAAGCATTTCCAAAAGTGGGTGTGGAAGCATCATGAAAGTGCCGTACGCTTTACTAACTTTCCCTGGACCTAACTCCGAGAAACGTCCTCCCTGACGATCGAAAAGAGCTGAGCCTTCTCAAGGCTGCGTGTGATCGCACAGGGACCGTTCCCTGGACCTAACTTCGGAAAACGCGTCGGGGTACAAGGCAGCTTTCAACGGACGTCTTCTTTCGTGAGCCCAGAAGCGTTTGCATATGTAGGCGTGGAAGCGTCAGGAGAGCGCCGTAGACCGCTCTCTAAGAGGCAACCTCGCTTTTGCGAAGCCGTCTTGCACCTGACATCCTTTGCCTTGGAGACGGGAGCCTTTTATATAGTCGTGGGGGAAGCACAAGGAACGTGCCGTGCCCTGTCCTCATCTCTTAGAAACAAGGCCGCGCGCAATGGGACTTTCAGCGTAGCATATGGACGGGGTCATGAAGTCAGTCGAGATTGCAAGTGGACGTGTGCAGGCATAAGGAGAGTGCCCTATCCTTAACTCCTTGAAAGCGTGACGGAGGGAGACCGTCTTTCAAGCGAACCCCTCTCCGGAGGATATATCGAAGCAGTGACAAAAGTGGATGTGGAAGCACAACGCAAGGGTTCTAAACGAAACTCGGAAAAGAAGGTGGTGTAGAAGGCAGCTTTCCCCCGCGTCTTGGTTCAGGTTTAGGGAAGGGATACTCTCTGCGCGTGTGGAAGCCTAGGGAAAGTACCATCGGCTGATGTGTGAAAAGCAAGCCTGCGCAGAACGCAACGTTCAGCGCACATCTTGTTTCACGAAGAGAGAAGCCGTTTCCAATGTGTGCGTGGAAGCCTAAGGCCAAGTGCCATATATCCTTACCCCCACGGAAAACCGCTGTAGGAAACCCGTCGTTCAACTCACAGCTTCCCGGAGGAAGTTTTTCTAAAGTGCGTGTGGAGGCCCAAGGAAAAGTGTGACAGGCTTCGCTCTGAGAAGGAGGTCTGTGTGGAACGCCTCTTTCAACTCACGGCTTGTTTCTGACTGACGGAAGGCTTCTCAAGGGTGTGTACTGAAGCCTACGGAAAAAGCGCATACACTTCACTCTCCGGGGGGAAAAGGGCAAGCACCCAAAAGCATTGGCGAGAAACCGTCTCTCAACGAACACCTCCTTTCCTGACGAGAGAGAAACATGTTCAACTCTGTGTGTGTGTGTGTGTGTGTGTGTGCGCGCGCGCGCTCCCGTGAGTGAATAAGGAATGTGCCATGCACTCACCTGGGAAAAGCAAGTCTGCGTATACGGCAACTCCTCACTAACATCTTCAGGTATCCTTGAGAGAGAAGCATTTCCAAAAGTGGGTGTGGAAGCATCATGAAAGTGCCGTACGCTTTACTACCGTTCAACACCCAAACTCAACACCCAAAATACAAATAACCGAGTCAAGAAATGGGCAGAAGATATGAACAGGTATTTCTCCAAAGAAGACACACAAATGGCCAACAGACATATGAGAAACTGCTCAACAGCACTTGGCATGGGGAAAAAGAAATCCAAATGACAATGAGATACCACTTCACACCAGTCAGAATTGCAAAAATTAACAAGCGAAGAAATAACAAATGTTGGTGAGGAGAAAGGGGAACTCTCTTACACTTCTAAGTGGGAATGAAAACTGGTACAGCCACTTTGGAAAACAATATGGAGGTTCCTCAAGAACTTAAAACAGAGCTCCCTTACAACCCAGCAATTTTATTTACCCCAAAGCTACAAATGTAGTGATCTGAAGGGGCAACTGCACCCCAAATGTTTATAGCGACATTGTCCACAATAGCCAAACCGTGGAAGGAACCAAGACATCCATCGACAGATAAATGGATAAAGAAAACATGGTATATACATATACAAAGGAATATGACTCAGCCATCAGAAAGGATCAATATTTAGCATATCGATGTGGATGGCACTGGAGGGTATTATGCTGAGCAAAATAAGTCAGTCAGAGAAAAACAATTATTATATGGTTTTACTCATATGTGGAATAGAAGGAACAGCACAGAGGATCATAGGGGAAGGGAGGGAAAATGAATGCGAAGAAACCAGAGAGGAAGAAAATCCATGACAGGTTCCTAACTATTGGAAACAAACTGAGGGTTGCTGGAGGAAAGGTGGGTGGGGAGATGGAGTAACTGTGTGATGGGCATTAAGGAATGCATGTGATGTGATGAACACTGGGTGTTATACACAACTGATGAATTGTGGAACGCTACATTTGAAACTACTGGTGTACTCTATGTTGGCTAATTCAATTTCAATGTTAAAAAAGTCTATTTTGTCTGATATAAGGATTGCTACTCTGACTTCTTTTGACATCCACTTGCATGATTAATGTTTCTCCATCTCTTAATTTCCATCTGCAGGTGTCTTTAGGTGTGAAATCTTTTATATATATATACAAACTCTGTCATGCTCTTTTGCTTGGAGCATTTAGTCCATTTACATTCAAACTAATTATCATTAGACATGTATTTATTGATGTTTTGTTACTTGTTTCATAGTTTTTTGTGTAGTTTTTCTCTGATCCTTTCTTCTCTTGCTCTCTCTCTCATGGTTTGCTCGTTTTCTTTAATGATATTCTTGGATTTCTTTCCCTTTATCTTTTGCATGTGTATTAGAGGTTTGGGTTTGTGGTGACCCCCTGGATTATATATAGCCTTTTCAGTCTATATTAAGTTGAATGCTGTTTAAGTTCAAACCCACTGTTGACTCCTCCTCATGTGTTAGGGTATATGTTTTCATATTTTACATACTTTTATTCTGTGAATCCCTTAACTGATTTTTACAGAAATACTTATTTTTACTGCTTCCTTGATTCATTATTGTCATACTCTCACTTACGATTTTTTTCCACTCATAGTGTCCCCTTCAATATTTTTTGTAGTTAATTTAGTGGTCATGAACTCTTTTAGTTTGTGTGGCTAAGAAACTCTTTTTCTCCCCTTCTTTTCTGAAGGATAGGCTTGCTGGATAAATTATTCCTTGCTGCAGATTTTTCTCATTCAGCACTTTGAATATTTAACGCCACTTTCTTCTGTCCTGCATAGTTTCTGCTGAAAACTCAGCTGATAGATTTATGGGCTCTCCCTTGCATGTTAACTGTCTTCTTTTATCTTGCTGCTTTAAATGTTTTTTCTTTATCACTACCTTTTCCCATTTGGATTACTATGTATCTTGATGTGGACCTCCTTAGGTTGATTTTGTGGGAGGGGATCTCTATGCCTTATGGATTTGTATAGGTTTCCTTCACCAGATTAGGTTAAGTTTTCAGCTCTTCTTTGCTCAAATAGATTTTCTGCCCCCTTTTCCCCCTTTTCACCTTCTGGGATCCCTCTCATGTGGGTGTTGTTACACTGGATGGAGTCACTGAATTCCCTATGTCTCTTCTCATTTTTGCATACTTCTTTTTCCTCTCATTTGTTCCGCTTGATTACTTTCCATTACTGTCTTCTAGTTCATTAATTTGTTCCTCTGCTTCGTCCATCCTGCTAATTATTCTATCTAGTATATTCTTCATTTCATTTCTTGTGTTCCACATCTCTGATTATTTCTTTCATATCTCTTTGTTAAGAGTCTCAATGATGTTCCCCCTTCTGATGTCCTCCCTCTTTTCATTTCCCCAGTGAGTATCTTTATAATTGTTATCTTAAATTTTCTGTCAGGCATGTTCCTTATATCCATTTTGTTTAGGTCTCTTGCTGTGGCTTTGTCCTCTTCTTTCGTTTAGGACATAGTCCTCTGTCTGCTCATTTGGCCTACTTCTCAGAGAATATCTCTCTGTTAGGAAGGTCAGATATATTGCTTGTTCTTGAAAATACGGGGCAGAACATACATTTTTCACTTGGTGATGCTGGTTCTCCTCTGAAGGTAATGCATAGCAACAACAGAGACTGGATCTGGACTGTGTCATTGTGCACAACACATGGGGTGTGCTGTTTTAACAAGATGCATGCGTGTTCTGTGGGTGATGGGGAGACATATTGTTGTCAAGGATTGTGTGGGTCTTATCAGGGAGGGTATCCACAGCACTGGGACTGAAGCAGGTGTGGTAGGTGTGGGGATGGGCCATGGTTTATGCAAGTTAGTGATTGCTAGATTGTGCTTGGTCTTGCAGGTAGGTGTGTGTTTATAATGAGGGGCCGTAGAGGGAAATGGCACCTGCCAGCTCCTTTGTTCCTGGACAAGTCCCTTAGCAAACTCTGAGTTCAGGAACTATGTCTCCCTTGTTTAATCCTCAAGCACCTTTCAACCTGCTTCACCCAAGCTTCTCCACACTCTTTGCTCTGCTTAATCTTTAAGGACAGATCTCAGCTTCCTATCACCTTCTGTGCTCTCTCAGAGCTGAGACAGCTGATTTTTAAAAGTTCCAAGCTTTAAGTCTGCTGGTTGTATACGCTCACAAATGTCATCCCTTCTGATTTTCAAAGCCATAAGCTATGAGGATGTCTCTACGCTTTAGAGGCTCCCCGGTGTAGTAGTTTGTTTCTGGCCCCTCTGTGACTGTGGTTCCCTCCCTCTGGTGGTCAGAAATATGGGGTTTAGATTCCTACAGAGTCCTTGTCCTTCCTACCATCTTTGATGTGATTCCCTCTCTCCATTTAGTTGTATAGTTTTGTGGGGAAATCTGAAGGTCCATTTCTGGGTGACTCTGGTGTGAGTGTTACCTAGTTGTATCTGTGGGATGAGGTGAGTTTAGGGTCCTTCTACTCTGCCATCTTCCCCACAATTCAGTTTATTTTGTCTCATAAAAATATTACGACTCCAACTTTCTTTTCACTTCCATTTGCATGATAAATGGTTTTGTGTCCCATTACTTCCAATCTGCTTTTATTTTTAGGTCTGAAGTGATTCTCTGCTAGGCAGCATAGAGATGGCTCTTGCTTCCTCTTTACAGTCTATGTTTTCTGATTGGGATATTTAGTCCTTTTTTGTTAAAGCAATCATTGAGAAAGTATTTGTATCTCTCTAGTTGACTTCACAAGGAAAAGTGTGACAGGCTTCGCTCTGAGAAGGAGGTCTGCGTGGAACGCCTCTTTCAACTCATGGCTTGTTTCTGGCTGACGGAAGGCTTCTCAAGGGTGTGTACGGAAGCCTAGGGAAAAAGCGGCTACACTTCACTCTCCGGGGGGAAAAAAGCAAGAACCCAAAAGCATCGGCGAGAAACCGTCTCTCAACGATCACCTTCTTTCCTGACGAGACAGAAACATGTTCAACTCTGTGTGTGTGTGTGTGTGTGTGTGTGTGTGTGTGTGTGTGTGAGGGCACGCGCGCGCGCGCGTGCGTGAGTGAATAAGGAGAGTGCCATGTACTGACCTGGGAAAAGCAAGTCTGCGTATACAGCGACTCGCCACTAGCATCTTCAGGTATCCTGGAGAGAGAAGCATTTCCAAAAGTGGGTGTGGAAGCATCATGAAAGTGCCGTACGCTTTACTAACTTTCCCTGGACCTAACTCCGAGAAACGTCCTCCCTGACGATCGAAAAGAGCTGAGCCTTCTCAAGGCTGCGTGTGATCGCACAGGGACCGTTCCCTGGACCTAACTTCGGAAAACGCGTCGGGGTACAAGGCAGCTTTCAACGGACGTCTTCTTTCGTGAGCCCAGAAGCGTTTGCATATGTAGGCGTGGAAGCGTCAGGAGAGCGCCGTAGACCGCTCTCTAAGAGGCAACCTCGCTTTTGCGAAGCCGTCTTGCACCTGACATCCTTTGCCTTGGAGACGGGAGCCTTTTATATAGTCGTGGGGGAAGCACAAGGAACGTGCCGTGCCCTGTCCTCATCTCTTAGAAACAAGGCCGCGCGCAATGGGACTTTCAGCGTAGCATATGGACAGGGTCATGAAGTCAGTCGAGATTGCAAGTGGACGTGTGCAGGCATAAGGAGAGTGCCCTATCCTTAACTCCTTGAAAGCGTGACGGAGGGAGACCGTCTTTCAAGCGAACCCCTCTCCGGAGGATATATCGAAGCAGTGACAAAAGTGGATGTGGAAGCACAACGCAAGGGTTCTAAACGAAACTCGGAAAAGAAGGTGGTGTAGAAGGCAGCTTTCCCCCGCGTCTTGGTTCAGGTTTAGGGAAGGGATACTCTCTGCGCGTGTGGAAGCCTAGGGAAAGTACCATCGGCTGATGTGTGAAAAGCAAGCCTGCGCAGAACGCAACGTTCAGCGCACATCTTGTTTCACGAAGAGAGAAGCCGTTTCCAATGTGTGCGTGGAAGCCTAAGGCCAAGTGCCATATATCCTTACCCCCACGGAAAACCGCTGTAGGAAACCCGTCGTTCAACTCACAGCTTCCCGGAGGAAGTTTTTCTAAAGTGCGTGTGGAGGCCCAAGGAAAAGTGTGACAGGCTTCGCTCTGAGAAGGAGGTCTGTGTGGAACGCCTCTTTCAACTCACGGCTTGTTTCTGACTGACGGAAGGCTTCTCAAGGGTGTGTACTGAAGCCTACGGAAAAAGCGCATACACTTCACTCTCCGGGGGGAAAAGGGCAAGCACCCAAAAGCATTGGCGAGAAACCGTCTCTCAACGAACACCTCCTTTCCTGACGAGAGAGAAACATGTTCAACTCTGTGTGTGTGTGTGTGTGTG
Organism: Eumetopias jubatus; assembly: GCF_037043125.1. Taxonomy (NCBI): domain Eukaryota; kingdom Metazoa; phylum Chordata; class Mammalia; order Carnivora; family Otariidae; genus Eumetopias; species Eumetopias jubatus. The sequence goes on along the minus strand of NW_028274936.1, from coordinate 377,023 downwards.
TGTGTGCGCGCGCGCGCTCCCGTGAGTGAATAAGGAATGTGCCATGCACTCACCTGGGAAAAGCAAGTCTGCGTATACGGCAACTCCTCACTAACATCTTCAGGTATCCTTGAGAGAGAAGCATTTCCAAAAGTGGGTGTGGAAGCATCATGAAAGTGCCGTACGCTTTACTACCGTTCAACACCCAAACTCAACACCCAAAATACAAATAACCGAGTCAAGAAATGGGCAGAAGATATGAACAGGTATTTCTCCAAAGAAGACACACAAATGGCCAACAGACATATGAGAAACTGCTCAACAGCACTTGGCATGGGGAAAAAGAAATCCAAATGACAATGAGATACCACTTCACACCAGTCAGAATTGCAAAAATTAACAAGCGAAGAAATAACAAATGTTGGTGAGGAGAAAGGGGAACTCTCTTACACTTCTAAGTGGGAATGAAAACTGGTACAGCCACTTTGGAAAACAATATGGAGGTTCCTCAAGAACTTAAAACAGAGCTCCCTTACAACCCAGCAATTTTATTTACCCCAAAGCTACAAATGTAGTGATCTGAAGGGGCAACTGCACCCCAAATGTTTATAGCGACATTGTCCACAATAGCCAAACCGTGGAAGGAACCAAGACATCCATCGACAGATAAATGGATAAAGAAAACATGGTATATACATATACAAAGGAATATGACTCAGCCATCAGAAAGGATCAATATTTAGCATATCGATGTGGATGGCACTGGAGGGTATTATGCTGAGCAAAATAAGTCAGTCAGAGAAAAACAATTATTATATGGTTTTACTCATATGTGGAATAGAAGGAACAGCACAGAGGATCATAGGGGAAGGGAGGGAAAATGAATGCGAAGAAACCAGAGAGGAAGAAAATCCATGACAGGTTCCTAACTATTGGAAACAAACTGAGGGTTGCTGGAGGAAAGGTGGGTGGGGAGATGGAGTAACTGTGTGATGGGCATTAAGGAATGCATGTGATGTGATGAACACTGGGTGTTATACACAACTGATGAATTGTGGAACGCTACATTTGAAACTACTGGTGTACTCTATGTTGGCTAATTCAATTTCAATGTTAAAAAAGTCTATTTTGTCTGATATAAGGATTGCTACTCTGACTTCTTTTGACATCCACTTGCATGATTAATGTTTCTCCATCTCTTAATTTCCATCTGCAGGTGTCTTTAGGTGTGAAATCTTTTATATATATATACAAACTCTGTCATGCTCTTTTGCTTGGAGCATTTAGTCCATTTACATTCAAACTAATTATCATTAGACATGTATTTATTGATGTTTTGTTACTTGTTTCATAGTTTTTTGTGTAGTTTTTCTCTGATCCTTTCTTCTCTTGCTCTCTCTCTCATGGTTTGCTCGTTTTCTTTAATGATATTCTTGGATTTCTTTCCCTTTATCTTTTGCATGTGTATTAGAGGTTTGGGTTTGTGGTGACCCCCTGGATTATATATAGCCTTTTCAGTCTATATTAAGTTGAATGCTGTTTAAGTTCAAACCCACTGTTGACTCCTCCTCATGTGTTAGGGTATATGTTTTCATATTTTACATACTTTTATTCTGTGAATCCCTTAACTGATTTTTACAGAAATACTTATTTTTACTGCTTCCTTGATTCATTATTGTCATACTCTCACTTACGATTTTTTTCCACTCATAGTGTCCCCTTCAATATTTTTTGTAGTTAATTTAGTGGTCATGAACTCTTTTAGTTTGTGTGGCTAAGAAACTCTTTTTCTCCCCTTCTTTTCTGAAGGATAGGCTTGCTGGATAAATTATTCCTTGCTGCAGATTTTTCTCATTCAGCACTTTGAATATTTAACGCCACTTTCTTCTGTCCTGCATAGTTTCTGCTGAAAACTCAGCTGATAGATTTATGGGCTCTCCCTTGCATGTTAACTGTCTTCTTTTATCTTGCTGCTTTAAATGTTTTTTCTTTATCACTACCTTTTCCCATTTGGATTACTATGTATCTTGATGTGGACCTCCTTAGGTTGATTTTGTGGGAGGGGATCTCTATGCCTTATGGATTTGTATAGGTTTCCTTCACCAGATTAGGTTAAGTTTTCAGCTCTTCTTTGCTCAAATAGATTTTCTGCCCCCTTTTCCCCCTTTTCACCTTCTGGGATCCCTCTCATGTGGGTGTTGTTACACTGGATGGAGTCACTGAATTCCCTATGTCTCTTCTCATTTTTGCATACTTCTTTTTCCTCTCATTTGTTCCGCTTGATTACTTTCCATTACTGTCTTCTAGTTCATTAATTTGTTCCTCTGCTTCGTCCATCCTGCTAATTATTCTATCTAGTATATTCTTCATTTCATTTCTTGTGTTCCACATCTCTGATTATTTCTTTCATATCTCTTTGTTAAGAGTCTCAATGATGTTCCCCCTTCTGATGTCCTCCCTCTTTTCATTTCCCCAGTGAGTATCTTTATAATTGTTATCTTAAATTTTCTGTCAGGCATGTTCCTTATATCCATTTTGTTTAGGTCTCTTGCTGTGGCTTTGTCCTCTTCTTTCGTTTAGGACATAGTCCTCTGTCTGCTCATTTGGCCTACTTCTCAGAGAATATCTCTCTGTTAGGAAGGTCAGATATATTGCTTGTTCTTGAAAATACGGGGCAGAACATGCATTTTTCACTTGGTGATGCTGGTTCTCCTCTGAAGGTAATGCATAGCAACAACAGAGACTGGATCTGGACTGTGTCATTGTGCACAACACATGGGGTGTGCTGTTTTAACAAGATGCATGCGTGTTCTGTGGGTGATGGGGAGACATATTGTTGTCAAGGATTGTGTGGGTCTTATCAGGGAGGGTATCCACAGCACTGGGACTGAAGCAGGTGTGGTAGGTGTGGGGATGGGCCATGGTTTATGCAAGTTAGTGATTGCTAGATTGTGCTTGGTCTTGCAGGTAGGTGTGTGTTTATAATGAGGGGCCGTAGAGGGAAATGGCACCTGCCAGCTCCTTTGTTCCTGGACAAGTCCCTTAGCAAACTCTGAGTTCAGGAACTATGTCTCCCTTGTTTAATCCTCAAGCACCTTTCAACCTGCTTCACCCAAGCTTCTCCACACTCTTTGCTCTGCTTAATCTTTAAGGACAGATCTCAGCTTCCTATCACCTTCTGTGCTCTCTCAGAGCTGAGACAGCTGATTTTTAAAAGTTCCAAGCTTTAAGTCTGCTGGTTGTATACGCTCACAAATGTCATCCCTTCTGATTTTCAAAGCCATAAGCTATGAGGATGTCTCTACGCTTTAGAGGCTCCCCGGTGTAGTAGTTTGTTTCTGGCCCCTCTGTGACTGTGGTTCCCTCCCTCTGGTGGTCAGAAATATGGGGTTTAGATTCCTACAGAGTCCTTGTCCTTCCTACCATCTTTGATGTGATTCCCTCTCTCCATTTAGTTGTATAGTTTTGTGGGGAAATCTGAAGGTCCATTTCTGGGTGACTCTGGTGTGAGTGTTACCTAGTTGTATCTGTGGGATGAGGTGAGTTTAGGGTCCTTCTACTCTGCCATCTTCCCCACAATTCAGTTTATTTTGTCTCATAAAAATATTACGACTCCAACTTTCTTTTCACTTCCATTTGCATGATAAATGGTTTTGTGTCCCATTACTTCCAATCTGCTTTTATTTTTAGGTCTGAAGTGATTCTCTGCTAGGCAGCATAGAGATGGCTCTTGCTTCCTCTTTACAGTCTATGTTTTCTGATTGGGATATTTAGTCCTTTTTTGTTAAAGCAATCATTGAGAAAGTATTTGTATCTCTCTAGTTGACTTCACAAGGAAAAGTGTGACAGGCTTCGCTCTGAGAAGGAGGTCTGCGTGGAACGCCTCTTTCAACTCATGGCTTGTTTCTGGCTGACGGAAGGCTTCTCAAGGGTGTGTACGGAAGCCTAGGGAAAAAGCGGCTACACTTCTCTCTCCGGGGGGAAAAAAGCAAGAACCCAAAAGCATCGGCGAGAAACCGTCTCTCAACGATCACCTTCTTTCCTGACGAGACAGAAACATGTTCAACTCTGTGTGTGTGTGTGTGTGTGTGTGTGTGTGTGTGTGTGTGAGGGCACGCGCGCGCGCGCGTGCGTGAGTGAATAAGGAGAGTGCCATGTACTGACCTGGGAAAAGCAAGTCTGCGTATACAGCGACTCGCCACTAGCATCTTCAGGTATCCTGGAGAGAGAAGCATTTCCAAAAGTGGGTGTGGAAGCATCATGAAAGTGCCGTACGCTTTACTAACTTTCCCTGGACCTAACTCCGAGAAACGTCCTCCCTGACGATCGAAAAGAGCTGAGCCTTCTCAAGGCTGCGTGTGATCGCACAGGGACCGTTCCCTGGACCTAACTTCGGAAAACGCGTCGGGGTACAAGGCAGCTTTCAACGGACGTCTTCTTTCGTGAGCCCAGAAGCGTTTGCATATGTAGGCGTGGAAGCGTCAGGAGAGCGCCGTAGACCGCTCTCTAAGAGGCAACCTCGCTTTTGCGAAGCCGTCTTGCACCTGACATCCTTTGCCTTGGAGACGGGAGCCTTTTATATAGTCGTGGGGGAAGCACAAGGAACGTGCCGTGCCCTGTCCTCATCTCTTAGAAACAAGGCCGCGCGCAATGGGACTTTCAGCGTAGCATATGGACGGGGTCATGAAGTCAGTCGAGATTGCAAGTGGACGTGTGCAGGCATAAGGAGAGTGCCCTATCCTTAACTCCTTGAAAGCGTGACGGAGGGAGACCGTCTTTCAAGCGAACCCCTCTCCGGAGGATATATCGAAGCAGTGACAAAAGTGGATGTGGAAGCACAACGCAAGGGTTCTAAACGAAACTCGGAAAAGAAGGTGGTGTAGAAGGCAGCTTTCCCCCGCGTCTTGGTTCAGGTTTAGGGAAGGGATACTCTCTGCGCGTGTGGAAGCCTAGGGAAAGTACCATCGGCTGATGTGTGAAAAGCAAGCCTGCGCAGAACGCAACGTTCAGCGCACATCTTGTTTCATGAAGAGAGAAGCCGTTTCCAATGTGTGCGTGGAAGCCTAAGGCCAAGTGCCATATATCCTTACCCCCACGGAAAACCGCTGTAGGAAACCCGTCGTTCAACTCACAGCTTCCCGGAGGAAGTTTTTCTAAAGTGCGTGTGGAGGCCCAAGGAAAAGTGTGACAGGCTTCGCTCTGAGAAGGAGGTCTGTGTGGAACGCCTCTTTCAACTCACGGCTTGTTTCTGACTGACGGAAGGCTTCTCAAGGGTGTGTACTGAAGCCTACGGAAAAAGCGCATACACTTCACTCTCCGGGGGGAAAAGGGCAAGCACCCAAAAGCATTGGCGAGAAACCGTCTCTCAACGAACACCTCCTTTCCTGACGAGAGAGAAACATGTTCAACTCTGTGTGTGTGTGTGTGTGTGTGTGTGCGCGCGCGCGCTCCCGTGAGTGAATAAGGAATGTGCCATGCACTCACCTGGGAAAAGCAAGTCTGCGTATACGGCAACTCCTCACTAACATCTTCAGGTATCCTTGAGAGAGAAGCATTTCCAAAAGTGGGTGTGGAAGCATCATGAAAGTGCCGTACGCTTTACTACCGTTCAACACCCAAACTCAACACCCAAAATACAAATAACCGAGTCAAGAAATGGGCAGAAGATATGAACAGGTATTTCTCCAAAGAAGACACACAAATGGCCAACAGACATATGAGAAACTGCTCAACAGCACTTGGCATGGGGAAAAAGAAATCCAAATGACAATGAGATACCACTTCACACCAGTCAGAATTGCAAAAATTAACAAGCGAAGAAATAACAAATGTTGGTGAGGAGAAAGGGGAACTCTCTTACACTTCTAAGTGGGAATGAAAACTGGTACAGCCACTTTGGAAAACAATATGGAGGTTCCTCAAGAACTTAAAACAGAGCTCCCTTACAACCCAGCAATTTTATTTACCCCAAAGCTACAAATGTAGTGATCTGAAGGGGCAACTGCACCCCAAATGTTTATAGCGACATTGTCCACAATAGCCAAACCGTGGAAGGAACCAAGACATCCATCGACAGATAAATGGATAAAGAAAACATGGTATATACATATACAAAGGAATATGACTCAGCCATCAGAAAGGATCAATATTTAGCATATCGATGTGGATGGCACTGGAGGGTATTATGCTGAGCAAAATAAGTCAGTCAGAGAAAAACAATTATTATATGGTTTTACTCATATGTGGAATAGAAGGAACAGCACAGAGGATCATAGGGGAAGGGAGGGAAAATGAATGCGAAGAAACCAGAGAGGAAGAAAATCCATGACAGGTTCCTAACTATTGGAAACAAACTGAGGGTTGCTGGAGGAAAGGTGGGTGGGGAGATGGAGTAACTGTGTGATGGGCATTAAGGAATGCATGTGATGTGATGAACACTGGGTGTTATACACAACTGATGAATTGTGGAACGCTACATTTGAAACTACTGGTGTACTCTATGTTGGCTAATTCAATTTCAATGTTAAAAAAGTCTATTTTGTCTGATATAAGGATTGCTACTCTGACTTCTTTTGACATCCACTTGCATGATTAATGTTTCTCCATCTCTTAATTTCCATCTGCAGGTGTCTTTAGGTGTGAAATCTTTTATATATATATACAAACTCTGTCATGCTCTTTTGCTTGGAGCATTTAGTCCATTTACATTCAAACTAATTATCATTAGACATGTATTTATTGATGTTTTGTTACTTGTTTCATAGTTTTTTGTGTAGTTTTTCTCTGATCCTTTCTTCTCTTGCTCTCTCTCTCATGGTTTGCTCGTTTTCTTTAATGATATTCTTGGATTTCTTTCCCTTTATCTTTTGCATGTGTATTAGAGGTTTGGGTTTGTGGTGACCCCCTGGATTATATATAGCCTTTTCAGTCTATATTAAGTTGAATGCTGTTTAAGTTCAAACCCACTGTTGACTCCTCCTCATGTGTTAGGGTATATGTTTTCATATTTTACATACTTTTATTCTGTGAATCCCTTAACTGATTTTTACAGAAATACTTATTTTTACTGCTTCCTTGATTCATTATTGTCATACTCTCACTTACGATTTTTTTCCACTCATAGTGTCCCCTTCAATATTTTTTGTAGTTAATTTAGTGGTCATGAACTCTTTTAGTTTGTGTGGCTAAGAAACTCTTTTTCTCCCCTTCTTTTCTGAAGGATAGGCTTGCTGGATAAATTATTCCTTGCTGCAGATTTTTCTCATTCAGCACTTTGAATATTTAACGCCACTTTCTTCTGTCCTGCATAGTTTCTGCTGAAAACTCAGCTGATAGATTTATGGGCTCTCCCTTGCATGTTAACTGTCTTCTTTTATCTTGCTGCTTTAAATGTTTTTTCTTTATCACTACCTTTTCCCATTTGGATTACTATGTATCTTGATGTGGACCTCCTTAGGTTGATTTTGTGGGAGGGGATCTCTATGCCTTATGGATTTGTATAGGTTTCCTTCACCAGATTAGGTTAAGTTTTCAGCTCTTCTTTGCTCAAATAGATTTTCTGCCCCCTTTTCCCCCTTTTCACCTTCTGGGATCCCTCTCATGTGGGTGTTGTTACACTGGATGGAGTCACTGAATTCCCTATGTCTCTTCTCATTTTTGCATACTTCTTTTTCCTCTCATTTGTTCCGCTTGATTACTTTCCATTACTGTCTTCTAGTTCATTAATTTGTTCCTCTGCTTCGTCCATCCTGCTAATTATTCTATCTAGTATATTCTTCATTTCATTTCTTGTGTTCCACATCTCTGATTATTTCTTTCATATCTCTTTGTTAAGAGTCTCAATGATGTTCCCCCTTCTGATGTCCTCCCTCTTTTCATTTCCCCAGTGAGTATCTTTATAATTGTTATCTTAAATTTTCTGTCAGGCATGTTCCTTATATCCATTTTGTTTAGGTCTCTTGCTGTGGCTTTGTCCTCTTCTTTCGTTTAGGACATAGTCCTCTGTCTGCTCATTTGGCCTACTTCTCAGAGAATATCTCTCTGTTAGGAAGGTCAGATATATTGCTTGTTCTTGAAAATACGGGGCAGAACATACATTTTTCACTTGGTGATGCTGGTTCTCCTCTGAAGGTAATGCATAGCAACAACAGAGACTGGATCTGGACTGTGTCATTGTGCACAACACATGGGGTGTGCTGTTTTAACAAGATGCATGCGTGTTCTGTGGGTGATGGGGAGACATATTGTTGTCAAGGATTGTGTGGGTCTTATCAGGGAGGGTATCCACAGCACTGGGACTGAAGCAGGTGTGGTAGGTGTGGGGATGGGCCATGGTTTATGCAAGTTAGTGATTGCTAGATTGTGCTTGGTCTTGCAGGTAGGTGTGTGTTTATAATGAGGGGCCGTAGAGGGAAATGGCACCTGCCAGCTCCTTTGTTCCTGGACAAGTCCCTTAGCAAACTCTGAGTTCAGGAACTATGTCTCCCTTGTTTAATCCTCAAGCACCTTTCAACCTGCTTCACCCAAGCTTCTCCACACTCTTTGCTCTGCTTAATCTTTAAGGACAGATCTCAGCTTCCTATCACCTTCTGTGCTCTCTCAGAGCTGAGACAGCTGATTTTTAAAAGTTCCAAGCTTTAAGTCTGCTGGTTGTATACGCTCACAAATGTCATCCCTTCTGATTTTCAAAGCCATAAGCTATGAGGATGTCTCTACGCTTTAGAGGCTCCCCGGTGTAGTAGTTTGTTTCTGGCCCCTCTGTGACTGTGGTTCCCTCCCTCTGGTGGTCAGAAATATGGGGTTTAGATTCCTACAGAGTCCTTGTCCTTCCTACCATCTTTGATGTGATTCCCTCTCTCCATTTAGTTGTATAGTTTTGTGGGGAAATCTGAAGGTCCATTTCTGGGTGACTCTGGTGTGAGTGTTACCTAGTTGTATCTGTGGGATGAGGTGAGTTTAGGGTCCTTCTACTCTGCCATCTTCCCCACAATTCAGTTTATTTTGTCTCATAAAAATATTACGACTCCAACTTTCTTTTCACTTCCATTTGCATGATAAATGGTTTTGTGTCCCATTACTTCCAATCTGCTTTTATTTTTAGGTCTGAAGTGATTCTCTGCTAGGCAGCATAGAGATGGCTCTTGCTTCCTCTTTACAGTCTATGTTTTCTGATTGGGATATTTAGTCCTTTTTTGTTAAAGCAATCATTGAGAAAGTATTTGTATCTCTCTAGTTGACTTCACAAGGAAAAGTGTGACAGGCTTCGCTCTGAGAAGGAGGTCTGCGTGGAACGCCTCTTTCAACTCATGGCTTGTTTCTGGCTGACGGAAGGCTTCTCAAGGGTGTGTACGGAAGCCTAGGGAAAAAGCGGCTACACTTCACTCTCCGGGGGGAAAAAAGCAAGAACCCAAAAGCATCGGCGAGAAACCGTCTCTCAACGATCACCTTCTTTCCTGACGAGACAGAAACATGTTCAACTCTGTGTGTGTGTGTGTGTGTGTGTGTGTGTGTGTGTGTGTGTGTGAGGGCACGCGCGCGCGCGCGTGCGTGAGTGAATAAGGAGAGTGCCATGTACTGACCTGGGAAAAGCAAGTCTGCGTATACAGCGACTCGCCACTAGCATCTTCAGGTATCCTGGAGAGAGAAGCATTTCCAAAAGTGGGTGTGGAAGCATCATGAAAGTGCCATACGCTTTACTAACTTTCCCTGGACCTAACTCCGAGAAACGTCCTCCCTGACGATCGAAAAGAGCTGAGCCTTCTCAAGGCTGCGTGTGATCGCACAGGGACCGTTCCCTGGACCTAACTTCGGAAAACGCGTCGGGGTACAAGGCAGCTTTCAACGGACGTCTTCTTTCGTGAGCCCAGAAGCGTTTGCATATGTAGGCGTGGAAGCGTCAGGAGAGCGCCGTAGACCGCTCTCTAAGAGGCAACCTCGCTTTGGCGAAGCCGTCTTGCACCTGACATCCTTTGCCTTGGAGACGGGAGCCTTTTATATAGTCGTGGGGGAAGCACAAGGAACGTGCCGTGCCCTGTCCTCATCTCTTAGAAACAAGGCCGCGCGCAATGGGACTTTCAGCGTAGCATATGGACGGGGTCATGAAGTCAGTCGAGATTGCAAGTGGACGTGTGCAGGCATAAGGAGAGTGCCCTATCCTTAACTCCTTGAAAGCGTGACGGAGGGAGACCGTCTTTCAAGCGAACCCCTCTCCGGAGGATATATCGAAGCAGTGACAAAAGTGGATGTGGAAGCACAACGCAAGGGTTCTATACGAAACTCGGAAAAGAAGGTGGTGTAGAAGGCAGCTTTCCCCCGCGTCTTGGTTCAGGTTTAGGGAAGGGATACTCTCTGCGCGTGTGGAAGCCTAGGGAAAGTACCATCGGCTGATGTGTGAAAAGCAAGCCTGCGCAGAACGCAACGTTCAGCGCACATCTTGTTTCACGAAGAGAGAAGCCGTTTCCAATGTGTGCGTGGAAGCCTAAAGCCAAGTGCCATATATCCTTACCCCCACGGAAAACCGCTGTAGGAAACCCGTCGTTCAACTCACAGCTTCCCGGAGGAAGTTTTTCTAAAGTGCGTGTGGAGGCCCAAGGAAAAGTGTGACAGGCTTCGCTCTGAGAAGGAGGTCTGTGTGGAACGCCTCTTTCAACTCACGGCTTGTTTCTGACTGACGGAAGGCTTCTCAAGGGTGTGTACTGAAGCCTACGGAAAAAGCGCATACACTTCACTCTCCGGGGGGAAAAGGGCAAGCACCCAAAAGCATTGGCGAGAAACCGTCTCTCAACGAACACCTCCTTTCCTGACGAGAGAGAAACATGTTCAACTCTGTGTGTGTGTGTGTGTGTGTGTGTGCGCGCGCGCGCTCCCGTGAGTGAATAAGGAATGTGCCATGCACTCACCTGGGAAAAGCAAGTCTGCGTATACGGCAACTCCTCACTAACATCTTCAGGTATCCTTGAGAGAGAAGCATTTCCAAAAGTGGGTGTGGAAGCATCATGAAAGTGCCGTACGCTTTACTACCGTTCAACACCCAAACTCAACACCCAAAATACAAATAACCGAGTCAAGAAATGGGCAGAAGATATGAACAGGTATTTCTCCAAAGAAGACACACAAATGGCCAACAGACATATGAGAAACTGCTCAACAGCACTTGGCATGGGGAAAAAGAAATCCAAATGACAATGAGATACCACTTCACACCAGTCAGAATTGCAAAAATTAACAAGCGAAGAAATAACAAATGTTGGTGAGGAGAAAGGGGAACTCTCTTACACTTCTAAGTGGGAATGAAAACTGGTACAGCCACTTTGGAAAACAATATGGAGGTTCCTCAAGAACTTAAAACAGAGCTCCCTTACAACCCAGCAATTTTATTTACCCCAAAGCTACAAATGTAGTGATCTGAAGGGGCAACTGCACCCCAAATGTTTATAGCGACATTGTCCACAATAGCCAAACCGTGGAAGGAACCAAGACATCCATCGACAGATAAATGGATAAAGAAAACATGGTATATACATATACAAAGGAATATGACTCAGCCATCAGAAAGGATCAATATTTAGCATATCGATGTGGATGGCACTGGAGGGTATTATGCTGAGCAAAATAAGTCAGTCAGAGAAAAACAATTATTATATGGTTTTACTCATATGTGGAATAGAAGGAACAGCACAGAGGATCATAGGGGAAGGGAGGGAAAATGAATGCGAAGAAACCAGAGAGGAAGAAAATCCATGACAGGTTCCCAGCTATCGGAAACAAACTGAGGGTTGCTGGAGGAAAGGTGGGTGGGGAGATGGAGTAACTGTGTGATGGGCATTAAGGAATGCATGTGATGTGATGAACACTGGGTGTTATACACAACTGATGAATTGTGGAACGCTACATTTGAAACTACTGGTGTACTCTATGTTGGCTAATTCAATTTCAATGTTAAAAAAGTCTATTTTGTCTGATATAAGGATTGCTACTCTGACTTCTTTTGACATCCACTTGCATGATTAATGTTTCTCCATCTCTTAATTTCCATCTGCAGGTGTCTTTAGGTGTGAAATCTTATATATATATATACAAACTCTGTCATGCTCTTTTGCTTGGAGCATTTAGTCCATTTACATTCAAACTAATTATCATTAGACATGTATTTATTGATGTTTTGTTACTTGTTTCATAGTTTTTTGTGTAGTTTTTCTCTGATCCTTTCTTCTCTTGCTCTCTCTCTCATGGTTTGCTCGTTTTCTTTAATGATATTCTTGGATTTCTTTCCCTTTATCTTTTGCATGTGTATTAGAGGTTTGGGTTTGTGGTGACCCCCTGGATTATATATAGCCTTTTCAGTCTATATTAAGTTGAATGCTGTTTAAGTTCAAACCCACTGTTGACTCCTCCTCATGTGTTAGGGTATATGTTTTCATATTTTACATACTTTTATTCTGTGAATCCCTTAACTGATTTTTACAGAAATACTTATTTTTACTGCTTCCTTGATTCATTATTGTCATACTCTCACTTACGATTTTTTTCCACTCATAGTGTCCCCTTCAATATTTTTTGTAGTTAATTTAGTGGTCATGAACTCTTTTAGTTTGTGTGGCTAAGAAACTCTTTTTCTCCCCTTCTTTTCTGAAGGATAGGCTTGCTGGATAAATTATTCCTTGCTGCAGATTTTTCTCATTCAGCACTTTGAATATTTAACGCCACTTTCTTCTGTCCTGCATAGTTTCTGCTGAAAACTCAGCTGATAGATTTATGGGCTCTCCCTTGCATGTTAACTGTCTTCTTTTATCTTGCTGCTTTAAATGTTTTTTCTTTATCACTACCTTTTCCCATTTGGATTACTATGTATCTTGATGTGGACCTCCTTAGGTTGATTTTGTGGGAGGGGATCTCTATGCCTTATGGATTTGTATAGGTTTCCTTCACCAGATTAGGTTAAGTTTTCAGCTCTTCTTTGCTCAAATAGATTTTCTGCCCCCTTTTCCCCCTTTTCACCTTCTGGGATCCCTCTCATGTGGGTGTTGTTACACTGGATGGAGTCACTGAATTCCCTATGTCTCTTCTCATTTTTGCATACTTCTTTTTCCTCTCATTTGTTCCGCTTGATTACTTTCCATTACTGTCTTCTAGTTCATTAATTTGTTCCTCTGCTTCGTCCATCCTGCTAATTATTCTATCTAGTATATTCTTCATTTCATTTCTTGTGTTCCACATCTCTGATTATTTCTTTCATATCTCTTTGTTAAGAGTCTCAATGATGTTCCCCCTTCTGATGTCCTCCCTCTTTTCATTTCCCCAGTGAGTATCTTTATAATTGTTATCTTAAATTTTCTGTCAGGCATGTTCCTTATATCCATTTTGTTTAGGTCTCTTGCTGTGGCTTTGTCCTCTTCTTTCGTTTAGGACATAGTCCTCTGTCTGCTCATTTGGCCTACTTCTCAGAGAATATCTCTCTGTTAGGAAGGTCAGATATATTGCTTGTTCTTGAAAATACGGGGCAGAACATACATTTTTCACTTGGTGATGCTGGTTCTCCTCTGAAGGTAATGCATAGCAACAACAGAGACTGGATCTGGACTGTGTCATTGTGCACAACACATGGGGTGTGCTGTTTTAACAAGATGCATGCGTGTTCTGTGGGTGATGGGGAGACATATTGTTGTCAAGGATTGTGTGGGTCTTATCAGGGAGGGTATCCACAGCACTGGGACTGAAGCAGGTGTGGTAGGTGTGGGGATGGGCCATGGTTTATGCAAGTTAGTGATTGCTAGATTGTGCTTGGTCTTGCAGGTAGGTGTGTGTTTATAATGAGGGGCCGTAGAGGGAAATGGCACCTGCCAGCTCCTTTGTTCCTGGACAAGTCCCTTAGCAAACTCTGAGTTCAGGAACTATGTCTCCCTTGTTTAATCCTCAAGCACCTTTCAACCTGCTTCACCCAAGCTTCTCCACACTCTTTGCTCTGCTTAATCTTTAAGGACAGATCTCAGCTTCCTATCACCTTCTGTGCTCTCTCAGAGCTGAGACAGCTGATTTTTAAAAGTTCCAAGCTTTAAGTCTGCTGGTTGTATACGCTCACAAATGTCATCCCTTCTGATTTTCAAAGCCATAAGCTATGAGGATGTCTCTACGCTTTAGAGGCTCCCCGGTGTAGTAGTTTGTTTCTGGCCCCTCTGTGACTGTGGTTCCCTCCCTCTGGTGGTCAGAAATATGGGGTTTAGATTCCTACAGAGTCCTTGTCCTTCCTACCATCTTTGATGTGATTCCCTCTCTCCATTTAGTTGTATAGTTTTGTGGGGAAATCTGAAGGTCCATTTCTGGGTGACTCTGGTGTGAGTGTTACCTAGTTGTTTCTGTGGGATGAGGTGAGTTTAGGGTCCTTCTACTCTGCCATCTTCCCCACAATTCAGTTTATTTTGTCTCATAAAAATATTACGACTCCAACTTTCTTTTCACTTCCATTTGCATGATAAATGGTTTTGTGTCCCATTACTTCCAATCTGCTTTTATTTTTAGGTCTGAAGTGATTCTCTGCTAGGCAGCATAGAGATGGCTCTTGCTTCCTCTTTACAGTCTATGTTTTCTGATTGGGATATTTAGTCCTTTTTTGTTAAAGCAATCATTGAGAAAGTATTTGTATCTCTCTAGTTGACTTCACAAGGAAAAGTGTGACAGGCTTCGCTCTGAGAAGGAGGTCTGCGTGGAACGCCTCTTTCAACTCATGGCTTGTTTCTGGCTGACGGAAGGCTTCTCAAGGGTGTGTACGGAAGCCTAGGGAAAAAGCGGCTACACTTCTCTCTCCGGGGGGAAAAAAGCAAGAACCCAAAAGCATCGGCGAGAAACCGTCTCTCAACGATCACCTTCTTTCCTGACGAGACAGAAACATGTTCAACTCTGTGTGTGTGTGTGTGTGTGTGTGTGTGTGTGTGTGTGTGAGGGCACGCGCGCGCGCGCGTGCGTGAGTGAATAAGGAGAGTGCCATGTACTGACCTGGGAAAAGCAAGTCTGCGTATACAGCGACTCGCCACTAGCATCTTCAGGTATCCTGGAGAGAGAAGCATTTCCAAAAGTGGGTGTGGAAGCATCATGAAAGTGCCGTACGCTTTACTAACTTTCCCTGGACCTAACTCCGAGAAACGTCCTCCCTGACGATCGAAAAGAGCTGAGCCTTCTCAAGGCTGCGTGTGATCGCACAGGGACCGTTCCCTGGACCTAACTTCGGAAAACGCGTCGGGGTACAAGGCAGCTTTCAACGGACGTCTTCTTTCGTGAGCCCAGAAGCGTTTGCATATGTAGGCGTGGAAGCGTCAGGAGAGCGCCGTAGACCGCTCTCTAAGAGGCAACCTCGCTTTTGCGAAGCCGTCTTGCACCTGACATCCTTTGCCTTGGAGACGGGAGCCTTTTATATAGTCGTGGGGGAAGCACAAGGAACGTGCCGTGCCCTGTCCTCATCTCTTAGAAACAAGGCCGCGCGCAATGGGACTTTCAGCGTAGCATATGGACGGGGTCATGAAGTCAGTCGAGATTGCAAGTGGACGTGTGCAGGCATAAGGAGAGTGCCCTATCCTTAACTCCTTGAAAGCGTGACGGAGGGAGACCGTCTTTCAAGCGAACCCCTCTCCGGAGGATATATCGAAGCAGTGACAAAAGTGGATGTGGAAGCACAACGCAAGGGTTCTATACGAAACTCGGAAAAGAAGGTGGTGTAGAAGGCAGCTTTCCCCCGCGTCTTGTTTCAGGTTTAGGGAAGGGATACTCTCTGCGCGTGTGGAAGCCTAGGGAAAGTACCATCGGCTGATGTGTGAAAAGCAAGCCTGCGCAGAACGCAACGTTCAGCGCACATCTTGTTTCACGAAGAGAGAAGCCGTTTCCAATGTGTGCGTGGAAGCCTAAAGCCAAGTGCCATATATCCTTACCCCCACGGAAAACCGCTGTAGGAAACCCGTCGTTCAACTCACAGCTTCCCGGAGGAAGTTTTTCTAAAGTGCGTGTGGAGGCCCAAGGAAAAGTGTGACAGGCTTCGCTCTGAGAAGGAGGTCTGTGTGGAACGCCTCTTTCAACTCACGGCTTGTTTCTGACTGACGGAAGGCTTCTCAAGGGTGTGTACTGAAGCCTACGGAAAAAGCGCATACACTTCACTCTCCGGGGGGAAAAGGGCAAGCACCCAAAAGCATTGGCGAGAAACCGTCTCTCAACGAACACCTCCTTTCCTGACGAGAGAGAAACATGTTCAACTCTGTGTGTGTGTGTGTGTGTGTGTGTGCGCGCGCGCGCTCCCGTGAGTGAATAAGGAATGTGCCATGCACTCACCTGGGAAAAGCAAGTCTGCGTATACGGCAACTCCTCACTAACATCTTCAGGTATCCTTGAGAGAGAAGCATTTCCAAAAGTGGGTGTGGAAGCATCATGAAAGTGCCGTACGCTTTACTACCGTTCAACACCCAAACTCAACACCCAAAATACAAATAACCGAGTCAAGAAATGGGCAGAAGATATGAACAGGTATTTCTCCAAAGAAGACACACAAATGGCCAACAGACATATGAGAAACTGCTCAACAGCACTTGGCATGGGGAAAAAGAAATCCAAATGACAATGAGATACCACTTCACACCAGTCAGAATTGCAAAAATTAACAAGCGAAGAAATAACAAATGTTGGTGAGGAGAAAGGGGAACTCTCTTACACTTCTAAGTGGGAATGAAAACTGGTACAGCCACTTTGGAAAACAATATGGAGGTTCCTCAAGAACTTAAAACAGAGCTCCCTTACAACCCAGCAATTTTATTTACCCCAAAGCTACAAATGTAGTGATCTGAAGGGGCAACTGCACCCCAAATGTTTATAGCGACATTGTCCACAATAGCCAAACCGTGGAAGGAACCAAGACATCCATCGACAGATAAATGGATAAAGAAAACATGGTATATACATATACAAAGGAATATGACTCAGCCATCAGAAAGGATCAATATTTAGCATATCGATGTGGATGGCACTGGAGGGTATTATGCTGAGCAAAATAAGTCAGTCAGAGAAAAACAATTATTATATGGTTTTACTCATATGTGGAATAGAAGGAACAGCACAGAGGATCATAGGGGAAGGGAGGGAAAATGAATGCGAAGAAACCAGAGAGGAAGAAAATCCATGACAGGTTCCTAACTATTGGAAACAAACTGAGGGTTGCTGGAGGAAAGGTGGGTGGGGAGATGGAGTAACTGTGTGATGGGCATTAAGGAATGCATGTGATGTGATGAACACTGGGTGTTATACACAACTGATGAATTGTGGAACGCTACATTTGAAACTACTGGTGTACTCTATGTTGGCTAATTCAATTTCAATGTTAAAAAAGTATTTTGTCTGATATAAGGATTGCTACTCTGACTTCTTTTGACATCCACTTGCATGATTAATGTTTCTCCATCTCTTAATTTCCATCTGCAGGTGTCTTTAGGTGTGAAATCTTTTATATATATATACAAACTCTGTCATGCTCTTTTGCTTGGAGCATTTAGTCCATTTACATTCAAACTAATTATCATTAGACATGTATTTATTGATGTTTTGTTACTTGTTTCATAGTTTTTTGTGTAGTTTTTCTCTGATCCTTTCTTCTCTTGCTCTCTCTCTCATGGTTTGCTCGTTTTCTTTAATGATATTCTTGGATTTCTTTCCCTTTATCTTTTGCATGTGTATTAGAGGTTTGGGTTTGTGGTGACCCCCTGGATTATATATAGCCTTTTCAGTCTATATTAAGTTGAATGCTGTTTAAGTTCAAACCCACTGTTGACTCCTCCTCATGTGTTAGGGTATATGTTTTCATATTTTACATACTTTTATTCTGTGAATCCCTTAACTGATTTTTACAGAAATACTTATTTTTACTGCTTCCTTGATTCATTATTGTCATACTCTCACTTACGATTTTTTTCCACTCATAGTGTCCCCTTCAATATTTTTTGTAGTTAATTTAGTGGTCATGAACTCTTTTAGTTTGTGTGGCTAAGAAACTCTTTTTCTCCCCTTCTTTTCTGAAGGATAGGCTTGCTGGATAAATTATTCCTTGCTGCAGATTTTTCTCATTCAGCACTTTGAATATTTAACGCCACTTTCTTCTGTCCTGCATAGTTTCTGCTGAAAACTCAGCTGATAGATTTATGGGCTTTCCCTTGCATGTTAACTGTCTTCTTTTATCTTGCTGCTTTAAATGTTTTTTCTTTATCACTACCTTTTCCCATTTGGATTACTATGTATCTTGATGTGGACCTCCTTAGGTTGATTTTGTGGGAGGGGATCTCTATGCCTTATGGATTTGTATAGGTTTCCTTCACCAGATTAGGTTAAGTTTTCAGCTCTTCTTTGGTCAAATAGATTTTCTGCCCCCTTTTCCCCCTTTTCACCTTCTGGGATCCCTCTCATGTGGGTGTTGTTACACTGGATGGAGTCACTGAATTCCCTATGTCTCTTCTCATTTTTGCATACTTCTTTTTCCTCTCATTTGTTCCGCTTGATTACTTTCCATTACTGTCTTCTAGTTCATTAATTTGTTCCTCTGCTTCGTCCATCCTGCTAATTATTCTATCTAGTATATTCTTCATTTCATTTCTTGTGTTCCACATCTCTGATTATTTCTTTCATATCTCTTTGTTAAGAGTCTCAATGATGTTCCCCCTTCTGATGTCCTCCCTCTTTTCATTTCCCCAGTGAGTATCTTTATAATTGTTATCTTAAATTTTCTGTCAGGCATGTTCCTTATATCCATTTTGTTTAGGTCTCTTGCTGTGGCTTTGTCCTCTTCTTTCGTTTAGGACATAGTCCTCTGTCTGCTCATTTGGCCTACTTCTCAGAGAATATCTCTCTGTTAGGAAGGTCAGATATATTGCTTGTTCTTGAAAATACGGGGCAGAACATACATTTTTCACTTGGTGATGCTGGTTCTCCTCTGAAGGTAATGCATAGCAACAACAGAGACTGGATCTGGACTGTGTCATTGTGCACAACACATGGGGTGTGCTGTTTTAACAAGATGCATGCGTGTTCTGTGGGTGATGGGGAGACATATTGTTGTCAAGGATTGTGTGGGTCTTATCAGGGAGGGTATCCACAGCACTGGGACTGAAGCAGGTGTGGTAGGTGTGGGGATGGGCCATGGTTTATGCAAGTTAGTGATTGCTAGATTGTGCTTGGTCTTGCAGGTAGGTGTGTGTTTATAATGAGGGGCCGTAGAGGGAAATGGCACCTGCCAGCTCCTTTGTTCCTGGACAAGTCCCTTAGCAAACTCTGAGTTCAGGAACTATGTCTCCCTTGTTTAATCCTCAAGCACCTTTCAACCTGCTTCACCCAAGCTTCTCCACACTCTTTGCTCTGCTTAATCTTTAAGGACAGATCTCAGCTTCCTATCACCTTCTGTGCTCTCTCAGAGCTGAGACAGCTGATTTTTAAAAGTTCCAAGCTTTAAGTCTGCTGGTTGTATACGCTCACAAATGTCATCCCTTCTGATTTTCAAAGCCATAAGCTATGAGGATGTCTCTACGCTTTAGAGGCTCCCCGGTGTAGTAGTTTGTTTCTGGCCCCTCTGTGACTGTGGTTCCCTCCCTCTGGTGGTCAGAAATATGGGGTTTAGATTCCTACAGAGTCCTTGTCCTTCCTACCATCTTTGATGTGATTCCCTCTCTCCATTTAGTTGTATAGTTTTGTGGGGAAATCTGAAGGTCCATTTCTGGGTGACTCTGGTGTGAGTGTTACCTAGTTGTATCTGTGGGATGAGGTGAGTTTAGGGTCCTTCTACTCTGCCATCTTCCCCACAATTCAGTTTATTTTGTCTCATAAAAATATTACGACTCCAACTTTCTTTTCACTTCCATTTGCATGATAAATGGTTTTGTGTCCCATTACTTCCAATCTGCTTTTATTTTTAGGTCTGAAGTGATTCTCTGCTAGGCAGCATAGAGATGGGTCTTGCTTCCTCTTTACAGTCTATGTTTTCTGATTGGGATATTTAGTCCTTTTTTGTTAAAGCAATCATTGAGAAAGTATTTGTATCTCTCTAGTTGACTTCACAAGGAAAAGTGTGACAGGCTTCGCTCTGAGAAGGAGGTCTGCGTGGAACGCCTCTTTCAACTCATGGCTTGTTTCTGGCTGACGGAAGGCTTCTCAAGGGTGTGTACGGAAGCCTAGGGAAAAAGCGGCTACACTTCTCTCTCCGGGGGGAAAAAAGCAAGAACCCAAAAGCATCGGCGAGAAACCGTCTCTCAACGATCACCTTCTTTCCTGACGAGACAGAAACATGTTCAACTCTGTGTGTGTGTGTGTGTGTGTGTGTGTGTGTGTGTGTGAGGGCACGCGCGCGCGCGCGTGCGTGAGTGAATAAGGAGAGTGCCATGTACTGACCTGGGAAAAGCAAGTCTGCGTATACAGCGACTCGCCACTAGCATCTTCAGGTATCCTGGAGAGAGAAGCATTTCCAAAAGTGGGTGTGGAAGCATCATGAAAGTGCCGTACGCTTTACTAACTTTCCCTGGACCTAACTCCGAGAAACGTCCTCCCTGACGATCGAAAAGAGCTGAGCCTTCTCAAGGCTGCGTGTGATCGCACAGGGACCGTTCCCTGGACCTAACTTCGGAAAACGCGTCGGGGTACAAGGCAGCTTTCAACGGACGTCTTCTTTCGTGAGCCCAGAAGCGTTTGCATATGTAGGCGTGGAAGCGTCAGGAGAGCGCCGTAGACCGCTCTCTAAGAGGCAACCTCGCTTTTGCGAAGCCGTCTTGCACCTGACATCCTTTGCCTTGGAGACGGGAGCCTTTTATATAGTCGTGGTGGAAGCACAAGGAACGTGCCGTGCCCTGTCCTCATCTCTTAGAAACAAGGCCGCGCGCAATGGGACTTTCAGCGTAGCATATGGACGGGGTCATGAAGTCAGTCGAGATTGCAAGTGGACGTGTGCAGGCATAAGGAGAGTGCCCTATCCTTAACTCCTTGAAAGCGTGACGGAGGGAGACCGTCTTTCAAGCGAACCCCTCTCCGGAGGATATATCGAAGCAGTGACAAAAGTGGATGTGGAAGCACAACGCAAGGGTTCTATACGAAACTCGGAAAAGAAGGTGGTGTAGAAGGCAGCTTTCCCCCGCGTCTTGGTTCAGGTTTAGGGAAGGGATACTCTCTGCGCGTGTGGAAGCCTAGGGAAAGTACCATCGGCTGATGTGTGAAAAGCAAGCCTGCGCAGAACGCAACGTTCAGCGCACATCTTGTTTCACGAAGAGAGAAGCCGTTTCCAATGTGTGCGTGGAAGCCTAAAGCCAAGTGCCATATATCCTTACCCCCACGGAAAACCGCTGTAGGAAACCCGTCGTTCAACTCACAGCTTCCCGGAGGAAGTTTTTCTAAAGTGCGTGTGGAGGCCCAAGGAAAAGTGTGACAGGCTTCGCTCTGAGAAGGAGGTCTGTGTGGAACGCCTCTTTCAACTCACGGCTTGTTTCTGACTGACGGAAGGCTTCTCAAGGGTGTGTACTGAAGCCTACGGAAAAAGCGCATACACTTCACTCTCCGGGGGGAAAAGGGCAAGCACCCAAAAGCATTGGCGAGAAACCGTCTCTCAACGAACACCTCCTTTCCTGACGAGAGAGAAACATGTTCAACTCTGTGTGTGTGTGTGTGTGTGTGTGTGTGCGTGCGCGCGCTCCCGTGAGTGAATAAGGAATGTGCCATGCACTCACCTGGGAAAAGCAAGTCTGCGTATACGGCAACTCCTCACTAACATCTTCAGGTATCCTTGAGAGAGAAGCATTTCCAAAAGTGGGTGTGGAAGCATCATGAAAGTGCCGTACGCTTTACTACCGTTCAACACCCAAACTCAACACCCAAAATACAAATAACCGAGTCAAGAAATGGGCAGAAGATATGAACAGGTATTTCTCCAAAGAAGACACACAAATGGCCAACAGACATATGAGAAACTGCTCAACAGCACTTGGCATGGGGAAAAAGAAATCCAAATGACAATGAGATACCACTTCACACCAGTCAGAATTGCAAAAATTAACAAGCGAAGAAATAACAAATGTTGGTGAGGAGAAAGGGGAACTCTCTTACACTTCTAAGTGGGAATGAAAACTGGTACAGCCACTTTGGAAAACAATATGGAGGTTCCTCAAGAACTTAAAACAGAGCTCCCTTACAACCCAGCAATTTTATTTACCCCAAAGCTACAAATGTAGTGATCTGAAGGGGCAACTGCACCCCAAATGTTTATAGCGACATTGTCCACAATAGCCAAACCGTGGAAGGAACCAAGACATCCATCGACAGATAAATGGATAAAGAAAACATGGTATATACATATACAAAGGAATATGACTCAGCCATCAGAAAGGATCAATATTTAGCATATCGATGTGGATGGCACTGGAGGGTATTATGCTGAGCAAAATAAGTCAGTCAGAGAAAAACAATTATTATATGGTTTTACTCATATGTGGAATAGAAGGAACAGCACAGAGGATCATAGGGGAAGGGAGGGAAAATGAATGCGAAGAAACCAGAGAGGAAGAAAATCCATGACAGGTTCCTAACTATTGGAAACAAACTGAGGGTTGCTGGAGGAAAGGTGGGTGGGGAGATGGAGTAACTGTGTGATGGGCATTAAGGAATGCATGTGATGTGATGAACACTGGGTGTTATACACAACTGATGAATTGTGGAACGCTACATTTGAAACTACTGGTGTACTCTATGTTGGCTAATTCAATTTCAATGTTAAAAAAGTCTATTTTGTCTGATATAAGGATTGCTACTCTGACTTCTTTTGACATCCACTTGCATGATTAATGTTTCTCCATCTCTTAATTTCCATCTGCAGGTGTCTTTAGGTGTGAAATCTTATATATATATATACAAACTCTGTCATGCTCTTTTGCTTGGAGCATTTAGTCCATTTACATTCAAACTAATTATCATTAGACATGTATTTATTGATGTTTTGTTACTTGTTTCATAGTTTTTTGTGTAGTTTTTCTCTGATCCTTTCTTCTCTTGCTCTCTCTCTCATGGTTTGCTCGTTTTCTTTAATGATATTCTTGGATTTCTTTCCCTTTATCTTTTGCATGTGTATTAGAGGTTTGGGTTTGTGGTGACCCCCTGGATTATATATAGCCTTTTCAGTCTATATTAAGTTGAATGCTGTTTAAGTTCAAACCCACTGTTGACTCCTCCTCATGTGTTAGGGTATATGTTTTCATATTTTACATACTTTTATTCTGTGAATCCCTTAACTGATTTTTACAGAAATACTTATTTTTACTGCTTCCTTGATTCATTATTGTCATACTCTCACTTACGATTTTTTTCCACTCATAGTGTCCCCTTCAATATTTTTTGTAGTTAATTTAGTGGTCATGAACTCTTTTAGTTTGTGTGGCTAAGAAACTCTTTTTCTCCCCTTCTTTTCTGAAGGATAGGATTGCTGGATAAATTATTCCTTGCTGCAGATTTTTCTCATTCAGCACTTTGAATATTTAACGCCACTTTCTTCTGTCCTGCATAGTTTCTGCTGAAAACTCAGCTGATAGATTTATGGGCTTTCCCTTGCATGTTAACTGTCTTCTTTTATCTTGCTGCTTTAAATGTTTTTTCTTTATCACTACCTTTTCCCATTTGGATTACTATGTATCTTGATGTGGACCTCCTTAGGTTGATTTTGTGGGAGGGGATCTCTATGCCTTATGGATTTGTATAGGTTTCCTTCACCAGATTAGGTTAAGTTTTCAGCTCTTCTTTGGTCAAATAGATTTTCTGCCCCCTTTTCCCCCTTTTCACCTTCTGGGATCCCTCTCATGTGGGTGTTGTTACACTGGATGGAGTCACTGAATTCCCTATGTCTCTTCTCATTTTTGCATACTTCTTTTTCCTCTCATTTGTTCCGCTTGATTACTTTCCATTACTGTCTTCTAGTTCATTAATTTGTTCCTCTGCTTCGTCCATCCTGCTAATTATTCTATCTAGTATATTCTTCATTTCATTTCTTGTGTTCCACATCTCTGATTATTTCTTTCATATCTCTTTGTTAAGAGTCTCAATGATGTTCCCCCTTCTGATGTCCTCCCTCTTTTCATTTCCCCAGTGAGTATCTTTATAATTGTTATCTTAAATTTTCTGTCAGGCATGTTCCTTATATCCATTTTGTTTAGGTCTCTTGCTGTGGCTTTGTCCTCTTCTTTCGTTTAGGACATAGTCCTCTGTCTGCTCATTTGGCCTACTTCTCAGAGAATATCTCTCGGTTAGGAAGGTCAGATATATTGCTTGTTCTTGAAAATACGGGGCAGAACATACATTTTTCACTTGGTGATGCTGGTTCTCCTCTGAAGGTAATGCATAGCAACAACAGAGACTGGATCTGGACAGTGTCATTGTGCACAACACATGGGGTGTGCTGTTTTAACAAGATGCATGCGTGTTCTGTGGGTGATGGGGAGACATATTGTTGTCAAGGATTGTGTGGGTCTTATCAGGGAGGGTATCCACAGCACTGGGACTGAAGCAGGTGTGGTAGGTGTGGGGATGGGCCATGGTTTATGCAAGTTAGTGATTGCTAGATTGTGCTTGGTCTTGCAGGTAGGTGTGTGTTTATAATGAGGGGCCGTAGAGGGAAATGGCACCTGTCAGCTCCTTTGTTCCTGGACAAGTCCCTTAGCAAACTCTGAGTTCAGGAACTATGTCTCCCTTGTTTAATCCTCAAGCACCTTTCAACCTGCTTCACCCAAGCTTCTCCACACTCTTTGCTCTGCTTAATCTTTAAGGACGGATCTCAGCTTCCTATCACCTTCTGTGCTCTCTCAGAGCTGAGACAGCTGATTTTTAAAAGTTCCAAGCTTTAAGTCTGCTGGTTGTATACGCTCACAAATGTCATCCCTTCTGATTTTCAAAGCCATAAGCTATGAGGATGTCTCTACGCTTTAGAGGCTCCCCGGTGTAGTAGTTTGTTTCTGGCCCCTCTGTGACTGTGGTTCCCTCCCTCTGGTGGTCAGAAATATGGGGTTTAGATTCCTACAGAGTCCTTGTCCTTCCTACCATCTTTGATGTGATTCCCTCTCTCCATTTAGTTGTATAGTTTTGTGGGGAAATCTGAAGGTCCATTTCTGGGTGACTCTGGTGTGAGTGTTACCTAGTTGTATCTGTGGGATGAGGTGAGTTTAGGGTCCTTCTACTCTGCCATCTTCCCCACAATTCAGTTTATTTTGTCTCATAAAAATATTACGACTCCAACTTTCTTTTCACTTCCATTTGCATGATAAATGGTTTTGTGTCCCATTACTTCCAATCTGCTTTTATTTTTAGGTCTGAAGTGATTCTCTGGTAGGCAGCATAGAGATGGGTCTTGCTTCCTCTTTACAGTCTTTGTTTTCTGATTGGGATATTTAGTCCTTTTTTGTTAAAGCAATCATTGAGAAAGTATTTGTATCTCTCTAGTTGACTTCACAAGGAAAAGTGTGACAGGCTTCGCTCTGAGAAGGAGGTCTGCGTGGAACGCCTCTTTCAACTCATGGCTTGTTTCTGGCTGACGGAAGGCTTCTCAAGGGTGTGTACGGAAGCCTAGGGAAAAAGCGGCTACACTTCTCTCTCCGGGGGGAAAAAAGCAAGAACCCAAAAGCATCGGCGAGAAACCGTCTCTCAACGATCACCTTCTTTCCTGACGAGACAGAAACATGTTCAACTCTGTGTGTGTGTGTGTGTGTGTGTGTGTGTGTGTGAGGGCACGCGCGCGCGCGCGTGCGTGAGTGAATAAGGAGAGTGCCATGTACTGACCTGGGAAAAGCAAGTCTGCGTATACAGCGACTCGCCACTAGCATCTTCAGGTATCCTGGAGAGAGAAGCATTTCCAAAAGTGGGTGTGGAAGCATCATGAAAGTGCCGTACGCTTTACTAACTTTCCCTGGACCTAACTCCGAGAAACGTCCTCCCTGACGATCGAAAAGAGCTGAGCCTTCTCAAGGCTGCGTGTGATCGCACAGGGACCGTTCCCTGGACCTAACTTCGGAAAACGCGTCGGGGTACAAGGCAGCTTTCAACGGACGTCTTCTTTCGTGAGCCCAGAAGCGTTTGCATATGTAGGCGTGGAAGCGTCAGGAGAGCGCCGTAGACCGCTCTCTAAGAGGCAACCTCGCTTTTGCGAAGCCGTCTTGCACCTGACATCCTTTGCCTTGGAGACGGGAGCCTTTTATATAGTCGTGGTGGAAGCACAAGGAACGTGCCGTGCCCTGTCCTCATCTCTTAGAAACAAGGCCGCGCGCAATGGGACTTTCAGCGTAGCATATGGACGGGGTCATGAAGTCAGTCGAGATTGCAAGTGGACGTGTGCAGGCATAAGGAGAGTGCCCTATCCTTAACTCCTTGAAAGCGTGACGGAGGGAGACCGTCTTTCAAGCGAACCCCTCTCCGGAGGATATATCGAAGCAGTGACAAAAGTGGATGTGGAAGCACAACGCAAGGGTTCTAAACGAAACTCGGAAAAGAAGGTGGTGTAGAAGGCAGCTTTCCCCCGCGTCTTGGTTCAGGTTTAGGGAAGGGATACTCTCTGCGCGTGTGAAAGCCTAGGGAAAGTACCATCGGCTGATGTGTGAAAAGAAAGCCTGCGCAGAACGCAACGTTCAGCGCACATCTTGTTTCACGAAGAGAGAAGCCGTTTCCAATGTGTGCGTGGAAGCCTAAGGCCAAGTGCCATATATCCTTACCCCCACGGAAAACCGCTGTAGGAAACCCGTCGTTCAACTCACAGCTTCCCGGAGGAAGTTTTTCTAAAGTGCGTGTGGAGGCCCAAGGAAAAGTGTGACAGGCTTCGCTCTGAGAAGGAGGTCTGTGTGGAACGCCTCTTTCAACTCACGGCTTGTTTCTGACTGACGGAAGGCTTCTCAAGGGTGTGTACTGAAGCCTACGGAAAAAGCGCATACACTTCACTCTCCGGGGGGAAAAGGGCAAGCACCCAAAAGCATTGGCGAGAAACCGTCTCTCAACGAACACCTCCTTTCCTGACGAGACAGAAACATGTTCAACTCTGTGTGTGTGTGTGTGTGTGTGTGTGCGCGCGCGCGCGCGCGTGAGTGAATAAGGAATGTGCCATGCACTCACCTGGGAAAAGCAAGTCTGCGTATACGGCAACTCTCCACTAACATCTTCAGGTATCCTTGAGAGAGAAGCATTTCCAAAAGTGGGTGTGGAAGCATCATGAAAGTGCCGTACGCTTTACTACCGTTCAACACCCAACTCAACACCCAAAATACAAATAACCGAGTCAAGAAATGGGCAGAAGATATGAACAGGTATTTCTCCAAAGAAGACACACAAATGGCCAACAGACATATGAGAAACTGCTCAACAGCACTTGGCATGGGGAAAAAGAAATCCAAATGACAATGAGATACCACTTCACACCAGTCAGAATTGCAAAAATTAACAAGCGAAGAAATAACAAATGTTGGTGAGGAGAAAGGGGAACTCTCTTACACTTCTAAGTGGGAATGAAAACTGGTAGAGCCACTTTGGAAAACAATATGGAGGTTCCTCAAGAACTTAAAACAGAGCTCCCTTACAACCCAGCAATTTTATTTACCCCAAAGCTACAAATGAAGTGATCTGAAGGGGCAACTGCACCCCAAAAGTTTATAGCGACATTGTCCACAGTAGCCAAACCGTGGAAGGAACCAAGACATCCATCGACAGATAAATGGATAAAGAAAACATGGTATATACATATACAAAGGAATATGACTCAGCCATCAGAAAGGATCAATATTTAGCATATCGATATGGATGGCACTGGAGGGTATTATGCTGAGCAAAATAAGTCAGTCAGAGAAAAACAATTATTATATGGTTTTACTCATATGTGGAATAGAAGGAACAGCACAGAGGATCATAGGGGAAGGGAGGGAAAATGAATGCGAAGAAACCAGAGAGGAAGAAAATCCATGACAGGTTCCTAACTATTGGAAACAAACTGAGGGTTGCTGGAGGAAAGGTGGGTGGGGAGATGGAGTAACTGTGTGATGGGCATTAAGGAATGCATGTGATGTGATGAACACTGGGTGTTATACACAACTGATGAATTGTGGAACGCTACATTTGAAACTACTGGTGTACTCTATGTTGGCTAATTCAATTTCAATGTTAAAAAAGTCTATTTTGTCTGATATAAGGATTGCTACTCTGAATTCTTTTGACATCCACTTGCATGATTAATGTTTCTCCATCTCTTAATTTCCATCTGCAGGTGTCTTTAGGTGTGAAATCTTTTATATATATATACAAACTCTGTCATGCTCTTTTGCTTGGAGCATTTAGTCCATTTACATTCAAACTAATTATCAGTAGACATGTATTTATTGATGTTTTGTTACTTGTTTCATAGTTTTTTGTGTAGTTTTTCTCTGATCCTTTCTTCTCTTGCTCTCTCTCTCATGGTTTGCTCGTTTTCTTTAATGATATTCTTGGATTTCTTTCCCTTTATCTTTTGCATGTGTATTAGAGGTTTGGGTTTGTGGTGACCCCCTGGATTATATATAGCCTTTTCAGTCTATATTAAGTTGAATGCTGTTTAAGTTCAAACCCACTGTTGACTCCTCCTCATGTGTTAGGGTATATGTTTTCATATTTTACATACTTTTATTCTGTGAATCCCTTAACTGATTTTTACAGAAATACTTATTTTTACTGCTTCCTTGATTCATTATTGTCATACTCTCACTTACGATTTTTTTCCACTCATAGTGTCCCCTTCAATATTTTTTGTAGTTAATTTAGTGGTCATGAACTCTTTTAGTTTGTGTGGCTAAGAAACTCTTTTTCTCCCCTTCTTTTCTGAAGGATAGGCTTGCTGGATTAATTATTCCTTGCTGCAGATTTTTCTCATTCAGCACTTTGAATATTTAACGCCACTTTCTTCTGTCCTGCATAGTTTCTGCTGAAAACTCAGCTGATAGCTTTATGGGCTTTCCCTTGCATGTTAACTGTCTTCTTTTATCTTGCTGCTTTAAATGTTTTTTCTTTATCACTACCTTTTCCCATTTGGATTACTATGTATCTTGATGTGGACCTCCTTAGGTTGATTTTGTGGGAGGGGATCTCTATGCCTTATGGATTTGTATAGGTTTCCTTCACCAGATTAGGTTAAGTTTTCAGCTCTTCTTTGGTCAAATAGATTTTCTGCCCCCCTTTCCCCCTTTTCACCTTCTGGGATCCCTCTCATGTGGGTGTTGTTACACTGGATGGAGTCACTGAATTCCCTAAGTCTCTTCTCATTTTTGCATACTTCTTTTTCCTCTCATTTGTTCCGCTTGATTACTTTCCATTACTGTCTTCTAGTTCATTAATTTGTTCCTCTGCTTCGTCCATCCTGCTAATTATTCTATCTAGTATATTCTTCATTTCATTTCTTGTGTTCCACATCTCTGATTATTTCTTTCATATCTCTTTGTTAAGAGTCTCAATGATGTTCCCCCTTCTGATGTCCTCCCTCTTTTCATTTCCCCAGTGAGTATCTTTATAATTGTTATCTTAAATTTTCTGTCAGGCATGTTCCTTATATCCATTTTGTTTAGGTCTCTTGCTGTGGCTTTGTCCTCTTCTTTCGTTTAGGACATAGTCCTCTGTCTGCTCATTTGGCCTACTTCTCAGAGAATATCTCTCGGTTAGGAAGGTCAGATATATTGCTTGTTCTTGAAAATACGGGGCAGAACATACATTTTTCACTTGGTGATGCTGGTTCTCCTCTGAAGGTAATGCATAGCAACAACAGAGACTGGATCTGGACTGTGTCATTGTGCACAACACATGGGGTGTGCTGTTTTAACAAGATGCATGCGTGTTCTGTGGGTGATGGGGAGACATATTGTTGTCAAGGATTGTGTGGGTCTTATCAGGGAGGGTATCCACAGCACTGGGACTGAAGCAGGTGTGGTAGGTGTGGGGATGGGCCATGGTTTATGCAAGTTAGTGATTGCTAGATTGTGCTTGGTCTTGCAGGTAGGTGTGTGTTTATAATGAGGGGCCGTAGAGGGAAATGGCACCTGCCAGCTCCTTTGTTCCTGGACAAGTCCCTTAGCAAACTCTGAGTTCAGGAACTATGTCTCCCTTGTTTAATCCTCAAGCACCTTTCAACCTGCTTCACCCAAGCTTCTCCACACTCTTTGCTCTGCTTAATCTTTAAGGACAGATCTCAGCTTCCTATCACCTTCTGTGCTCTCTCAGAGCTGAGACAGCTGATTTTTAAAAGTTCCAAGCTTTAAGTCTGCTGGTTGTATACGCTCACAAATGTCATCCCTTCTGATTTTCAAAGCCATAAGCTATGAGGATGTCTCTACGCTTTAGAGGCTCCCCGGTGTAGTAGTTTGTTTCTGGCCCCTCTGTGACTGTGGTTCCCTCCCTCTGGTGGTCAGAAATATGGGCTTTAGATTCCTACAGAGTCCTTGTCCTTCCTACCATCTTTGATGTGATTCCCTCTCTCCATTTAGTTGTATAGTTTTGTGGGGAAATCTGAAGGTCCATTTCTGGGTGACTCTGGTGTGAGTGTTACCTAGTTGTATCTGTGGGATGAGGTGAGTTTAGGGTCCTTCTACTCTGCCATCTTCCCCACAATTCAGTTTATTTTGTCTCATAAAAATATTACGACTCCAACTTTCTTTTCACTTCCATTTGCATGATAAATGGTTTTGTGTCCCATTACTTCCAATCTGCTTTTATTTTTAGGTCTGAAGTGATTCTCTGCTAGGCAGCATAGAGATGGGTCTTGCTTCCTCTTTACAGTCTATGTTTTCTGATTGGGATATTTAGTCCTTTTTTGTTAAAGCAATCATTGAGAAAGTATTTGTATCTCTCTAGTTGACTTCACAAGGAAAAGTGTGACAGGCTTCGCTCTGAGAAGGAGGTCTGCGTGGAACGCCTCTTTCAACTCATGGCTTGTTTCTGGCTGACGGAAGGCTTCTCAAGGGTGTGTACGGAAGCCTAGGGAAAAAGCGGCTACACTTCTCTCTCCGGGGGGAAAAAAGCAAGAACCCAAAAGCATCGGCAAGAAACCGTCTCTCAACGATCACCTTCTTTCCTGACGAGACAGAAACATGTTCAACTCTGTGTGTGTGTGTGTGTGTGTGTGTGTGTGAGGGCACGCGCGCGCGCGCGTGCGTGAGTGAATAAGGAGAGTGCCATGTACTGACCTGGGAAAAGCAAGTCTGCGTATACAGCGACTCGCCACTAGCATCTTCAGGTATCCTGGAGAGAGAAGCATTTCCAAAAGTGGGTGTGGAAGCATCATGAAAGTGCCGTACGCTTTACTAACTTTCCCTGGACCTAACTCCGAGAAACGTCCTCCCTGACGATCGAAAAGAGCTGAGCCATCTCAAGGCTGCGTGTGATCGCACAGGGACCGTTCCCTGGACCTAACTTCGGAAAACGCGTCGGGGTACAAGGCAGCTTTCAACGGACGTCTTCTTTCGTGAGCCCAGAAGCGTTTGCATATGTAGGCGTGGAAGCGTCAGGAGAGCGCCTTAGACCGCTCTCTAAGAGGCAACCTCGCTTTTGCGAAGCCGTCTTGCACCTGACATCCTTTGCCTTGGAGACGGGAGCCTTTTATATAGTCGTGGTGGAAGCACAAGGAACGTGCCGTGCCCTGTCCTCATCTCTTAGAAACAAGGCCGCGCGCAATGGGACTTTCAGCGTAGCATATGGACGGGGTCATGAAGTCAGTCGAGATTGCAAGTGGACGTGTGCAGGCATAAGGAGAGTGCCCTATCCTTAACTCCTTGAAAGCGTGACGGAGGGAGACCGTCTTTCAAGCGAACCCCTCTCCGGAGGATATATCGAAGCAGTGACAAAAGTGGATGTGGAAGCACAACGCAAGGGTTCTAAACGAAACTCGGAAAAAAAGGTGGTGTAGAAGGCAGCTTTCCCCCGCGTCTTGGTTCAGGTTTAGGGAAGGGATACTCTCTGCGCGTGTGGAAGCCTAGGGAAAGTACCATCGGCTGATGTGTGAAAAGCAAGCCTGCGCAGAACGCAACGTTCAGCGCACATCTTGTTTCACGAAGAGAGAAGCCGTTTCCAATGTGTGCGTGGAAGCCTAAGGCCAAGTGCCATATATCCTTACCCCCACGGAAAACCGCTGTAGGAAACCCGTCGTTCAACTCACAGCTTCCCGGAGGAAGTTTTTCTAAAGTGCGTGTGGAGGCCCAAGGAAAAGTGTGACAGGCTTCGCTCTGAGAAGGAGGTCTGTGTGGAAGGCCTCTTTCAACTCACGGTTTGTTTCTGACTGACGGAAGGCTTCTCAAGGGTGTGTACTGAAGCCTACGGAAAAAGCGCATACACTTCACTCTCCGGGGGGAAAAGGGCAAGCACCCAAAAGCATTGGCGAGAAACCGTCTCTCAACGAACACCTCCTTTCCTGACGAGACAGAAACATGTTCAACTCTGTGTGTGTGTGTGTGTGTGTGTGTGCGCGCGTGCGCGCGCGTGAGTGAATAAGGAATGTGCCATGCACTCACCTGGGAAAAGCAAGTCTGCGTATACGGCAACTCTCCACTAACATCTTCAGGTATCCTTGAGAGAGAAGCAATTCCAAAAGTGGGTGTGGAAGCATCATGAAAGTGCCGTACGCTTTACTACCGTTCAACACCCAACTCAACACCCAAAATACAAATAACCGAGTCAAGAAATGGGCAGAAGATATGAACAGGTATTTCTCCAAAGAAGACACACAAATGGCCAACAGACATATGAGAAACTGCTCAAGATCACTTGGCATGGGGAAAAAGAAATCCAAATGACAATGAGATACCACTTCACACCAGTCAGAATTGCAAAAATTAACAAGCGAAGAATTAACAAATGTTGGTGAGGAGAAAGGGGAACTCTCTTACACTTCTAAGTGGGAATGAAAACTGGTACAGCCACTTTGGAAAACAATATGGAGGTTCCTCAAGAACTTAAAACAGAGCTCCCTTACAACCCAGCAATTTTATTTACCCCAAAGCTACAAATGTAGTGATCTGAAGGGGCAACTGCACCCCAAAAGTTTATAGCGACATTGTCCACAATAGCCAAACCGTGGAAGGAACCAAGACATCCATCGACAGATAAATGGATAAAGAAAACATGGTATATACATATACAAAGGAATATGACTCAGCCATCAGAAAGGATCAATATTTAGCATATCGATGTGGATGGCACTGGAGGGTATTCTCCTGAGCAAAATAAGTCAGTCAGAGAAAAACAATTATTATATGGTTTTACTCATATGTGGAATAGAAGGAACAGCACAGAGGATCATAGGGGAAGGGAGGGAAAATGAATGCGAAGAAACCAGAGACGAAGAAAATCCATGACAGGTTCCTAACTATTGGAAACAAACTGAGGGTTGCTGGAGGAAAGGTGGGTGGGGAGATGGAGTAACTGTGTGATGGGCATTAAGGAATGCATGTGATGTGATGAACACTGGGTGTTATACACAACTGATGAATTGTGGAACGCTACATTTGAAACTACTGGTGTACTCTATGTTGGCTAATTCAATTTCAATGTTAAAAAAGTCTATTTTGTCTGATATAAGGATTGCTACTCTGACTTCTTTTGACATCCACTTGCATGATTAATGTTTCTCCATCTCTTAATTTCCATCTGCAGGTGTCTTTAGGTGTGAAATCTTTTATATATATATACAAACTCTGTCATGCTCTTTTGCTTGGAGCATTTAGTCCATTTACATTCAAACTAATTATCATTAGACATGTATTTATTGATGTTTTGTTACTTGTTTCATAGTTTTTTGTGTAGTTTTTCTCAGATCCTTTCTTCTCTTGCTCTCTCTCATGGTTTGCTCGTTTTCTTTAATGATATTCTTGGATTTCTTTCCCTTTATCTTTTGCATGTGTATTAGAGGTTTGGGTTTGTGGTGAACCCCTGGATTATATATAGCCTTTTCAGTCTATATTAAGTTGAATGCTGTTTAAGTTCAAACCCACTGTTGACTCCTCCTCATGTGTTAGGGTATATGTTTTCATATTTTACATACTTTTATTTTGTGAATCCCTTAACTGATTTTTACAGAAATACTTATTTTTACTGCTTCCTTGATTCATTATTGTCATACTCTCACTTACGATTTTTTTCCACTCATAGTGTCCCCTTCAATATTTTTTGTAGTTAATTTAGTGGTCATGAACTCTTTTAGTTTGTGTGGCTAAGAAACTCTTTTTCTCCCCTTCTTTTCTGAAGGATAGGCTTGCTGGATAAATTATTCCTTGCTGCAGATTTTTCTCATTCAGCACTTTGAATATTTAACGCCACTTTCTTCTGTCCTGCATAGTTTCTGCTGAAAACTCAGCTGATAGATTTATGGGCTTTCCCTTGCATGTTAACTGTCTTCTTTTATCTTGCTGCTTTAAATGTTTTTTCTTTATCACTACCTTTTCCCATTTGGATTACTATGTATCTTGATGTGGACCTCCTTAGGTTGATTTTGTGGGAGGGGATCTCTATGCCTTATGGATTTGTATAGGTTTCCTTCACCAGATTAGGTTAAGTTTTCAGCTCTTCTTTGGTCAAATAGATTTTCTGCCCCCCTTTCCCCCTTTTCACCTTCTGGGATCCCTCTCATGTGGGTGTTGTTACACTGGATGGAGTCACTGAATTCCCTAAGTCTCTTCTCATTTTTGCATACTTCTTTTTCCTCTCATTTGTTCCGCTTGATTACTTTCCATTACTGTCTTCTAGTTCATTAATTTGTTCCTCTGCTTCGTCCATCCTGCTAATTATTCTATCTAGTATATTCTTCATTTCATTTCTTGTGTTCCACATCTCTGATTATTTCTTTCATATCTCTTTGTTAAGAGTCTCAATGATGTTCCCCCTTCTGATGTCCTCCCTCTTTTCATTTCCCCAGTGAGTATCTTTATAATTGTTATCTTAAATTTTCTGTCAGGCATGTTCCTTATATCCATTTTGTTTAGGTCTCTTGCTGTGGCTTTGTCCTCTTCTTTCGTTTAGGACATAGTCCTCTGTCTGCTCATTTGGCCTACTTCTCAGAGAATATCTCTCTGTTAGGAAGGTCAGATATATTGCTTGTTCTTGAAAATACGGGGCAGAACATACATTTTTCACTTGGTGATGCTGGTTCTCCTCTGAAGGTAATGCATAGCAACAACAGAGACTGGATCTGGACTGTGTCATTGTGCACAACACATGGGGTGTGCTGTTTTAACAAGATGCATGCGTGTTCTGTGGGTGATGGGGAGACATATTGTTGTCAAGGATTGTGTGGGTCTTATCAGGGAGGGTATCCACAGCACTGGGACTGAAGCAGGTGTGGTAGGTGTGGGGATGGGCCATGGTTTATGCAAGTTAGTGATTGCTAGATTGTGCTTGGTCTTGCAGGTAGGTGTGTGTTTATAATGA
This sequence comes from Eumetopias jubatus, assembly GCF_037043125.1. Classification (NCBI taxonomy): domain Eukaryota; kingdom Metazoa; phylum Chordata; class Mammalia; order Carnivora; family Otariidae; genus Eumetopias; species Eumetopias jubatus. The sequence continues at coordinate 341,614 of NW_028274936.1, read as the reverse complement.
GGGGCCGTAGAGGGAAATGGCACCTGCCAGCTCCTTTGTTCCTGGACAAGTCCCTTAGCAAACTCTGAGTTCAGGAACTATGTCTCCCTTGTTTAATCCTCAAGCACCTTTCAACCTGCTTCACCCAAGCTTCTCCACACTCTTTGCTCTGCTTAATCTTTAAGGACAGATCTCAGCTTCCTATCACCTTCTGTGCTCTCTCAGAGCTGAGACAGCTGATTTTTAAAAGTTCCAAGCTTTAAGTCTGCTGGTTGTATACGCTCACAAATGTCATCCCTTCTGATTTTCAAAGCCATAAGCTATGAGGATGTCTCTACGCTTTAGAGGCTCCCCGGTGTAGTAGTTTGTTTCTGGCCCCTCTGTGACTGTGGTTCCCTCCCTCTGGTGGTCAGAAATATGGGGTTTAGATTCCTACAGAGTCCTTGTCCTTCCTACCATCTTTGATGTGATTCCCTCTCTCCATTTAGTTGTATAGTTTTGTGGGGAAATCTGAAGGTCCATTTCTGGGTGACTCTGGTGTGAGTGTTACCTAGTTGTATCTGTGGGATGAGGTGAGTTTAGGGTCCTTCTACTCTGCCATCTTCCCCACAATTCAGTTTATTTTGTCTCATAAAAATATTACGACTCCAACTTTCTTTTCACTTCCATTTGCATGATAAATGGTTTTGTGTCCCATTACTTCCAATCTGCTTTTATTTTTAGGTCTGAAGTGATTCTCTGCTAGGCAGCATAGAGATGGCTCTTGCTTCCTCTTTACAGTCTATGTTTTCTGATTGGGATATTTAGTCCTTTTTTGTTAAAGCAATCATTGAGAAAGTATTTGTATCTCTCTAGTTGACTTCACAAGGAAAAGTGTGACAGGCTTCGCTCTGAGAAGGAGGTCTGCGTGGAACGCCTCTTTCAACTCATGGCTTGTTTCTGGCTGACGGAAGGCTTCTCAAGGGTGTGTACGGAAGCCTAGGGAAAAAGCGGCTACACTTCTCTCTCCGGGGGGAAAAAAGCAAGAACCCAAAAGCATCGGCAAGAAACCGTCTCTCAACGATCACCTTCTTTCCTGACGAGACAGAAACATGTTCAACTCTGTGTGTGTGTGTGTGTGTGTGTGTGTGTGTGTGAGGGCATGCGCGCGCGCGCGTGCGTGAGTGAATAAGGAGAGTGCCATGTACTGACCTGGGAAAAGCAAGTCTGCGTATACAGCGACTCGCCACTAGCATCTTCAGGTATCCTGGAGAGAGAAGCATTTCCAAAAGTGGGTGTGGAAGCATCATGAAAGTGCCGTACGCTTTACTAACTTTCCCTGGACCTAACTCCGAGAAACGTCCTCCCTGACGATCGAAAAGAGCTGAGCCATCTCAAGGCTGCGTGTGATCGCACAGGGACCGTTCCCTGGACCTAACTTCGGAAAACGCGTCGGGGTACAAGGCAGCTTTCAACGGACGTCTTCTTTCGTGAGCCCAGAAGCGTTTGCATATGTAGGCGTGGAAGCGTCAGGAGAGCGCCGTAGACCGCTCTCTAAGAGGCAACCTCGCTTTTGCGAAGCCGTCTTGCACCTGACATCCTTTGCCTTGGAGACGGGAGCCTTTTATATAGTCGTGGTGGAAGCACAAGGAACGTGCCGTGCCCTGTCCTCATCTCTTAGAAACAAGGCCGCGCGCAATGGGACTTTCAGCGTAGCATATGGACGGGGTCATGAAGTCAGTCGAGATTGCAAGTGGACGTGTGCAGGCATAAGGAGAGTGCCCTATCCTTAACTCCTTGAAAGCGTGACGGAGGGAGACCGTCTTTCAAGCGAACCCCTCTCCGGAGGATATATCGAAGCAGTGACAAAAGTGGATGTGGAAGCACAACGCAAGGGTTCTATACGAAACTCGGAAAAGAAGGTGGTGTAGAAGGCAGCTTTCCCCCGCGTCTTGGTTCAGGTTTAGGGAAGGGATACTCTCTGCGCGTGTGGAAGCCTAGGGAAAGTACCATCGGCTGATGTGTGAAAAGCAAGCCTGCGCAGAACGCAACGTTCAGCGCACATCTTGTTTCACGAAGAGAGAAGCCGTTTCCAATGTGTGCGTGGAAGCCTAAGGCCAAGTGCCATATATCCTTACCCCCACGGAAAACCGCTGTAGGAAACCCGTCGTTCAACTCACAGCTTCCCGGAGGAAGTTTTTCTAAAGTGCGTGTGGAGGCCCAAGGAAAAGTGTGACAGGCTTCGCTCTGAGAAGGAGGTCTGTGTGGAACGCCTCTTTCAACTCACGGCTTGTTTCTGACTGACGGAAGGCTTCTCAAGGGTGTGTACTGAAGCCTACGGAAAAAGCGCATACACTTCACTCTCCGGGGAGAAAAGGGCAAGCACCCAAAAGCATTGGCGAGAAACCGTCTCTCAACGAACACCTCCTTTCCTGACGAGACAGAAACATGTTCAACTCTGTGTGTGTGTGTGTGCGTGTGTGTGCGCGCGCGCGCGCGCGTGAGTGAATAAGGAATGTGCCATGCACTCACCTGGGAAAAGCAAGTCTGCGTATACGGCAACTCTCCACTAACATCTTCAGGTATCCTTGAGAGAGAAGCATTTCCAAAAGTGGGTGTGGAAGCATCATGAAAGTGCCGTACGCTTTACTACCGTTCAACACCCAAACTCAACACCCAAAAAACAAATAAGCGAGTCGAGAAATGGGCAGAAGATATGAACAGATATTTCTCCAAAGAAGACACACAAATGGCCAACAGACATATGACAAACTGCTCAACATCACTTGGCATGGGGAAAAAGAAATCCAAATGACAATGAGATACCACTTCATACCAGTCAGAATTGCAAAAGTTAACAAGCGAAGAAATAACAAATGTTGGTGAGGAGAAAGGGGAACTCTCTTACACTTCTAAGTGGGAATGAAAACTGGTACAGCCACTTTGGAAAACAATATGGAGGTTCCTCAAGAACTTAAAAGAGAGCTCCCTTACAACCCAGCAATTTTATTTACCCCAAAGCTACAAATGTAGTGATCTGAAGGGGCAACTGCACCCCGAATGTTTATAGCGATATTGTCCACAATAGCCAAACCGTGGAAGGAACCAAGAGATCCATCGACAGATAAATGGATAAAGAAAACATGGTATATACATATACAAAGGAATGTGACTCAGCCATCAGAAAGGATCAATATTTAGCATATCGATGTGGATGGCACTGGAGGGTATTATGCTGAGCAAAATAAGTCAGTCAGAGAAAAACAATTATTATATGGTTTTACTCATATGTGGAATAGAAGGAACAGCACAGAGGATCATAGGGGAAGGGAGGGAAAATGAATGCGAAGAAACCAGAGAGGAAGAAAATCCATGACAGGTTCCCAGCTATTGGAAACAAACTGAGGGTTGCTGGAGGAAAGGTGGGTGGGGAGATGGAGTAACTGTGTGATGGGCATTAAGGAATGCATGTGATGTGGTGAACACTGGGTGTTATACACAACTGATGAATTGTGGAACGCTACATTTGAAATTACTGGTGTACTCTATGTTGGCTAATTCAATTTCAATGTTAAAAAAGTCTATTTTGTCTGATATAAGGATTGCTACTCTGACTTCTTTTGACATCCACTTGCATGATTAATGTTTCTCCATCTCTTAATTTCCATCTGCAGGTGTCTTTAGGTGTGAGATCTTTTATATATATATACAAACTCTGTCATGCTCTTTTGCTTGGAGCATTTAGTCCATTTACATTCAAACTAATTATCATTAGACATGTATTTATTGATGTTTTGTTACTTGTTTCATAGTTTTTTGTGTAGTTTTTCTCTGATCCTTTCTTCTCTTGCTCTCTCTCTCATGGTTTGCTCGTTTTCTTTAATGATATTCTTGGATTTCTTTCCCTTTATCTTTTGCATGTGTATTAGAGGTTTGGGTTTGTGGTGACCCCCTGGATTATATATAGCCTTTTCAGTCTATATTAAGTTGAATGCTGTTTAAGTTCAAACCCACTGTTGACTCCTCCTCATGTGTTAGGGTATATGTTTTCATATTTTACATACTTTTATTTTGTGAATCCCTTAACTGATTTTTACAGAAATACTTATTTTTACTGCTTCCTTGATTCATTATTGTCATACTCTCACTTACGATTTTTTTCCACTCATAGTGTCCCCTTCAATATTTTTTGTAGTTAATTTAGTGGTCATGAACTCTTTTAGTTTGTGTGGCTAAGAAACTCTTTTTCTCCCCTTCTTTTCTGAAGGATAGGCTTGCTGGATAAATTATTCCTTGCTGCAGATTTTTCTCCTTCAGCACTTTGAATATTTAACGCCACTTTCTTCTGTCCTGCTTAGTTTCTGCTGAAAACTCAGCTGATAGCTTTATGGGCTTTCCCTTGCATGTTAACTGTCTTCTTTTATCTTGCTGCTTTAAATGTTTTTTCTTTATCACTACCTTTTCCCATTTGGATTACTATGTATCTTGATGTGGACCTCCTTAGGTTGATTTTGTGGGAGGGGATCTCTATGCCTTATGGATTTGTATAGGTTTCCTTCACCAGATTAGGTTAAGTTTTCAGCTCTTCTTTGGTCAAATAGATTTTCTGCCCCCTTTTCCCCCTTTTCACCTTCTGGGATCCCTCTCATGTGGGTGTTGTTACACTGGATGGAGTCACTGAATTCCCTAAGTCTCTTCTCATTTTTGCATACTTCTTTTTCCTCTCATTTGTTCCGCTTGATTACTTTCCATTACTGTCTTCTAGTTCATTAATTTGTTCCTCTGCTTCGTCCATCCTGCTAATTATTCTATCTAGTATATTCTTCATTTCATTTCTTGTGTTCCACATCTCTGATTATTTCTTTCATATCTCTTTGTTAAGAGTCTCAATGATGTTCCCCCTTCTGATGTCCTCCCTCTTTTCATTTCCCCAGTGAGTATCTTTATAATTGTTATCTTAAATTTTCTGTCAGGCATGTTCCTTATATCCATTTTGTTTAGGTCTCTTGCTGTGGCTTTGTCCTCTTCTTTCGTTTAGGACATAGTCCTCTGTCTGCTCATTTGGCCTACTTCTCAGAGAATATCTCTCTGTTAGGAAGGTCAGATATATTGCTTGTTCTTGAAAATACGGGGCAGAACATACATTTTTCACTTGGTGATGCTGGTTCTCCTCTGAAGGTAATGCATAGCAACAACAGAGACTGGATCTGGACTGTGTCATTGTGCACAACACATGGGGTGTGCTGTTTTAACAAGACGCATGCGTGTTCTGTGGGTGATGGGGAGACATATTGTTGTCAAGGATTGTGTGGGTCTTATCAGGGAGGGTATCCACAGCACTGGGACTGAAGCAGGTGTGGTAGGTGTGGGGATGGGCCATGGTTTATGCAAGTTAGTGATTGCTAGATTGTGCTTGGTCTTGCAGGTAGGTGTGTGTTTATAATGAGGGGCCGTAGAGGGAAATGGCACCTGCCAGCTCCTTTGTTCCTGGACAAGTCCCTTAGCAAACTCTGAGTTCAGGAACTATGTCTCCCTTGTTTAATCCTCAAGCACCTTTCAACCTGCTTCACCCAAGCTTCTCCACACTCTTTGCTCTGCTTAATCTTTAAGGACAGATCTCAGCTTCCTATCACCTTCTGTGCTCTCTCAGAGCTGAGACAGCTGATTTTTAAAAGTTCCAAGCTTTAAGTCTGCTGGTTGTATACGCTCACAAATGTCATCCCTTCTGATTTTCAAAGCCATAAGCTATGAGGATGTCTCTACGCTTTAGAGGCTCCCCGGTGTAGTAGTTTGTTTCTGGCCCCTCTGTGACTGTGGTTCCCTCCCTCTGGTGGTCAGAAATATGGGCTTTAGATTCCTACAGAGTCCTTGTCCTTCCTACCATCTTTGATGTGATTCCCTCTCTCCATTTAGTTGTATAGTTTTGTGGGGAAATCTGAAGGTCCATTTCTGGGTGACTCTGGTGTGAGTGTTACCTAGTTGTATCTGTGGGATGAGGTGAGTTTAGGGTCCTTCTACTCTGCCATCTTCCCCACAATTCAGTTTATTTTGTCTCATAAAAATATTACGACTCCAACTTTCTTTTCACTTCCATTTGCATGATAAATGGTTTTGTGTCCCATTACTTCCAATCTGCTTTTATTTTTAGGTCTGAAGTGATTCTCTGCTAGGCAGCATAGAGATGGGTCTTGCTTCCTCTTTACAGTCTATGTTTTCTGATTGGGATATTTAGTCCTTTTTTTGTTAAAGCAATCATTGAGAAAGTATTTGTATCTCTCTAGTTGACTTCACAAGGAAAAGTGTGACAGGCTTCGCTCTGAGAAGGAGGTCTGCGTGGAACGCCTCTTTCAACTCATGGCTTGTTTCTGGCTGACGGAAGGCTTCTCAAGGGTGTGTACGGAAGCCTAGGGAAAAAGCGGCTACACTTCTCTCTCCGGGGGGAAAAAAGCAAGAACCCAAAAGCATCGGCGAGAAACCGTCTCTCAACGATCACCTTCTTTCCTGACGAGACAGAAACATGTTCAACTCTGTGTGTGTGTGTGTGTGTGTGTGTGTGTGTGTGTGTGTGTGTGTGTGAGGGCACGCGCGCGCGCGCGTGCGTGAGTGAATAAGGAGACTGCCATGTACTGACCTGGGAAAAGCAAGTCTGCGTCTACGGCGACTCGCCACTAGCATCTTCAGGTATCCTGGAGAGAGAAGCATTTCCAAAAGTGGGTGTGGAAGCATCATGAAAGTGCCGTACGCTTTACTACCTTTCCCTGGACCTAACTCCGAGAAACGTCCTCCCTGACGATCGAAAAGAGCTGAGCCATCTCAAGGCTGCGTGTGATCGCACAGGGACCGTTCCCTGGACCTAACTCCGAGAAACGCGTCGGGGTACAAGGCAGCTTTCAACGGACGTCTTCTTTCGTGAGCCCAGAAGCGTTTGCGTATGTAGGCGTGGAAGCGTCAGCAGAGCGCCGTAGACCGCCCTCTAAGAGGCAACCTCGCTTTTGCGAAGCCGTCTTGCACCTGACATCCTTTGCCTTGGAGACGGGAGCCTTTTATATAGTCGTGGTGGAAGCACAAGGAACGTGCCGTGCCCTGTCCTCATCTCTTAGAAACAAGGCCGCGCGCAATGGGACTTTCAGCGTAGCATATGGACGGGGTCATGAAGTCAGTCGAGATTGCAAGTGGACGTGTGCAGGCATAAGGAGAGTGCCCTATCCTTAACTCCTTGAAAGCGTGACGGAGGGAGACCGTCTTTCAAGCGAACCCCTCTCCGGAGGATATATCGAAGCAGTGACAAAAGTGGATGTGGAAGCACAACGCAAGGGTTCTATACGAAACTCGGAAAAGAAGGTGGTGTAGAAGGCAGCTTTCCCCCGCGTCTTGGTTCAGGTTTAGGGAAGGGATACTCACTGCGCGTGTGGAAGCCTAGGGAAAGTACCATGGGCTGATGTGTGAAAACCAAGCCTGCGCAGAACGCAACGTTCAGCGCACATCTTGTTTCACGAAGAGAGAAGCCTTTCCAATCTGTGCGTGGAAGCCTAAGGCCAAGTGCCATATATCCTTACCGCCACGGAAAACCGCTGTAGGAAACCCGTCGTTCAACTCACAGCTTCCCGGAGGAAGTTTTTCTAAAGTGCGTGTGGAGGCCCAAGGAAAAGTGTGACAGGCTTCGCTCTGAGAAGGAGGTCTGTGTGGAACGCCTCTTTCAACTCACGGCTTGTTTCTGGCTGAGGGAAGGCTTCTCAAGGGTGTGTACGGAAGCCTAGGCAAAAAGCACATACACTTTACTCTCCGGGGGGAAAAGGGCAAGCACCCAAAAGCATTGGCGAGAAACCGTCTCTCAACGAACACCTCCTTTCCTGACGAGACAGAAACATGTTCAACTCTGTGTGTGTGTGTGTGTGTGTGTGTGTGTGTGTGTGTGTGCGCGCGCGCGCGTGAGTGAATAAGGAATGTGCCATGCACTCACCTGGGAAAAGCAAGTCTGCGTATACGGCAACTCTCCACTAACATCTTCAGGTATCCTTGAGAGAGAAGCATTTCCAAAAGTGGGTGTGGAAGCATCATGAAAGTGCCGTACGCTTTACTACCGTTCAACACCCAAACTCAACACCCTAAAAACAAATAAGCGAGTCGAGAAATGGGCAGAAGATATGAACAGATATTTCTCCAAAGAAGACACACAAATGGCCAACAGACATATGACAAACTGCTCAACATCACTTGGCATGGGGAAAAAGAAATCCAAATGACAATGAGATACCACTTCATACCAGTCAGAATTGCAAAAGTTAACAAGCGAAGAAATAACAAATGTTGGTGAGGAGAAAGGGGAACTCTCTTACACTTCTAAGTGGGAATGAAAACTGGTACAGCCACTTTGGAAAACAATATGGAGGTTCCTCAAGAACTTAAAAGAGAGCTCCCTTACAACCCAGCAATTTTATTTACCCCAAAGCTACAAATGTAGTGATCTGAAGGGGCAACTGCACCCCGAATGTTTATAGCGATATTGTCCACAATAGCCAAACCGTGGAAGGAACCAAGAGATCCATCGACAGATAAATGGATAAAGAAAACATGGTATATACATATACAAAGGAATGTGACTCAGCCATCAGAAAGGATCAATATTTAGCATATCGATGTGGATGGCACTGGAGGGTATTATGCTGAGCAAAATAAGTCAGTCAGAGAAAAACAATTATTATATGGTTTTACTCATATGTGGAATAGAAGGAACAGCACAGAGGATCATAGGGGAAGGGAGGGAAAATGAATGCGAAGAAACCAGAGAGGAAGAAAATCCATGACAGGTTCCCAGCTATTGGAAACAAACTGAGGGTTGCTGGAGGAAAGGTGGGTGGGGAGATGGAGTAACTCTGTGATGGGCATTAAGGAATGCATGTGATGTGGTGAACACTGGGTGTTATACACAACTAATGAATTGTGGAACGCTACATTTGAAATTACTGGTGTACTCTATGTTGGCTAATTCAATTTCAATGTTAAAAAAGTCTATTTTGTCTGATATAAGGATTGCTACTCTGACTTCTTTTGACATCCACTTGCATGATTAATGTTTCTCCATCTCTTAATTTCCATCTGCAGGTGTCTTTAGGTGTGAGATCTTTTATATATATATACAAACTCTGTCATGCTCTTTTGCTTGGAGCATTTAGTCCATTTACATTCAAACTAATTATCATTAGACATGTATTTATTGATGTTTTGTTACTTGTTTCATAGTTTTTTGTGTAGTTTTTCTCTGATCCTTTCTTCTCTTGCTCTCTCTCTCATGGTTTGCTCGTTTTCTTTAATGATATTCTTGGATTTCTTTCCCTTTATCTTTTGCATGTGTATTAGAGGTTTGGGTTTGTGGTGACCCCCTGGATTATATATAGCCTTTTCAGTCTATATTAAGTTGAATGCTGTTTAAGTTCAAACCCACTGTTGACTCCTCCTCATGTGTTAGGGTATATGTTTTCATATTTTACATACTTTTATTTTGTGAATCCCTTAACTGATTTTTACAGAAATACTTATTTTTACTGCTTCCTTGATTCATTATTGTCATACTCTCACTTACGATTTTTTTCCACTCATAGTGTCCCCTTCAATATTTTTTGTAGTTAATTTAGTGGTCATGAACTCTTTTAGTTTGTGTGGCTAAGAAACTCTTTTTCTCCCCTTCTTTTCTGAAGGATAGGCTTGCTGGATAAATTATTCCTTGCTGCAGATTTTTCTCCTTCAGCACTTTGAATATTTAACGCCACTTTCTTCTGTCCTGCTTAGTTTCTGCTGAAAACTCAGCTGATAGCTTTATGGGCTTTCCCTTGCATGTTAACTGTCTTCTTTTATCTTGCTGCTTTAAATGTTTTTTCTTTATCACTACCTTTTCCCATTTGGATTACTATGTATCTTGATGTGGACCTCCTTAGGTTGATTTTGTGGGAGGGGATCTCTATGCCTTATGGATTTGTATAGGTTTCCTTCACCAGATTAGGTTAAGTTTTCAGCTCTTCTTTGGTCAAATAGATTTTCTGCCCCCTTTTCCCCCTTTTCACCTTCTGGGATCCCTCTCATGTGGGTGTTGTTACACTGGATGGAGTCACTGAATTCCCTAAGTCTCTTCTCATTTTTGCATACTTCTTTTTCCTCTCATTTGTTCCGCTTGATTACTTTCCATTACTGTCTTCTAGTTCATTAATTTGTTCCTCTGCTTCGTCCATCCTGCTAATTATTCTATCTAGTATATTCTTCATTTCATTTCTTGTGTTCCACATCTCTGATTATTTCTTTCATATCTCTTTGTTAAGAGTCTCAATGATGTTCCCCCTTCTGATGTCCTCCCTCTTTTCATTTCCCCAGTGAGTATCTTTATAATTGTTATCTTAAATTTTCTGTCAGGCATGTTCCTTATATCCATTTTGTTTAGGTCTCTTGCTGTGGCTTTGTCCTCTTCTTTCGTTTAGGACATAGTCCTCTGTCTGCTCATTTGGCCTACTTCTCAGAGAATATCTCTCTGTTAGGAAGGTCAGATATATTGCTTGTTCTTGAAAATACGGGGCAGAACATACATTTTTCACTTGGTGATGCTGGTTCTCCTCTGAAGGTAATGCATAGCAACAACAGAGACTGGATCTGGACTGTGTCATTGTGCACAACACATGGGGTGTGCTGTTTTAACAAGACGCATGCGTGTTCTGTGGGTGATGGGGAGACATATTGTTGTCAAGGATTGTGTGGGTCTTATCAGGGAGGGTATCCACAGCACTGGGACTGAAGCAGGTGTGGTAGGTGTGGGGATGGGCCATGGTTTATGCAAGTTAGTGATTGCTAGATTGTGCTTGGTCTTGCAGGTAGGTGTGTGTTTATAATGAGGGGCCGTAGAGGGAAATGGCACCTGCCAGCTCCTTTGTTCCTGGACAAGTCCCTTAGCAAACTCTGAGTTCAGGAACTATGTCTCCCTTGTTTAATCCTCAAGCACCTTTCAACCTGCTTCACCCAAGCTTCTCCACACTCTTTGCTCTGCTTAATCTTTAAGGACAGATCTCAGCTTCCTATCACCTTCTGTGCTCTCTCAGAGCTGAGACAGCTGATTTTTAAAAGTTCCAAGCTTTAAGTCTGCTGGTTGTATACGCTCACAAATGTCATCCCTTCTGATTTTCAAAGCCATAAGCTATGAGGATGTCTCTACGCTTTAGAGGCTCCCCGGTGTAGTAGTTTGTTTCTGGCCCCTCTGTGACTGTGGTTCCCTCCCTCTGGTGGTCAGAAATATGGGCTTTAGATTCCTACAGAGTCCTTGTCCTTCCTACCATCTTTGATGTGATTCCCTCTCTCCATTTAGTTGTATAGTTTTGTGGGGAAATCTGAAGGTCCATTTCTGGGTGACTCTGGTGTGAGTGTTACCTAGTTGTATCTGTGGGATGAGGTGAGTTTAGGGTCCTTCTACTCTGCCATCTTCCCCACAATTCAGTTTATTTTGTCTCATAAAAATATTACGACTCCAACTTTCTTTTCACTTCCATTTGCATGATAAATGGTTTTGTGTCCCATTACTTCCAATCTGCTTTTATTTTTAGGTCTGAAGTGATTCTCTGCTAGGCAGCATAGAGATGGGTCTTGCTTCCTCTTTACAGTCTATGTTTTCTGATTGGGATATTTAGTCCTTTTTTGTTAAAGCAATCATTGAGAAAGTATTTGTATCTCTCTAGTTGACTTCACAAGGAAAAGTGTGACAGGCTTCGCTCTGAGAAGGAGGTCTGCGTGGAACGCCTCTTTCAACTCATGGCTTGTTTCTGGCTGACGGAAGGCTTCTCAAGGGTGTGTACGGAAGCCTAGGGAAAAAGCGGCTACACTTCTCTCTCCGGGGGGAAAAAAGCAAGAACCCAAAAGCATCGGCGAGAAACCGTCTCTCAACGATCACCTTCTTTCCTGACGAGACAGAAACATGTTCAACTCTGTGTGTGTGTGTGTGTGTGTGTGTGTGTGTGTGTGTGTGTGTGTGAGGGCACGGGCACGCGCGCGTGCGTGAGTGAATAAGGAGAGTGCCATGTACTGACCTGGGAAAAGCAAGTCTGCGTCTACGGCGACTCGCCACTAGCATCTTCAGGTATCGTGGAGAGAGAAGCATTTCCAAAAGTGGGTGTGGAAGCATCATGAAAGTGCCGTACGCTTTACTACATTTCCCTGGACCTAACTCCGAGAAACGTCCTCCCTGACGATCGAAAAGAGCTGAGCCATCTCAAGGCTGCGTGTGATCGCACAGGGACCGTTCCCTGGATCTAACTCCGAGAAACGCGTCGGGGTACAAGGCAGCTTTCAACGGACGTCTTCTTTCGTGAGCCCAGAAGCGTTTGCCTATGTAGGCGTGGAAGCGTCAGCAGAGCGCCGTAGACCGCCCTCTAAGAGGCAACCTCGCTTTTGCGAAGCCGTCTTGCACCTGACATCCTTTGCCTTGGAGACGGGAGCCTTTTATATAGTCGTGGTGGAAGCACAAGGAACGTGCCGTGCCCTGTCCTCATCTCTTAGAAACAAGGCCGCGCGCAATGGGACTTTCAGCGTAGCATATGGACGGGGTCATGAAGTCAGTCGAGATTGCAAGTGGACGTGTGCAGGCATAAGGAGAGTGCCCTATCCTTAACTCCTTGAAAGCGTGACGGAGGGAGACCGTCTTTCAAGCGAACCCCTCTCCGGAGGATATATCGAAGCAGTGACAAAAGTGGATGTGGAAGCACAACGCAAGGGTTCTATACGAAACTCGGAAAAGAAGGTGGTGTAGAAGGCAGCTTTCCCCCGCGTCTTGGTTCAGGTTTAGGGAAGGGATACTCACTGCGCGTGTGGAAGCCTAGGGAAAGTACCATGGGCTGATGTGTGAAAACCAAGCCTGCGCAGAACGCAACGTTCAGCGCACATCTTGTTTCACGAAGAGAGAAGCCTTTCCAATCTGTGCGTGGAAGCCTAAGGCCAAGTGCCATATATCCTTACCCCCACGGAAAACCGCTGTAGGAAACCCGTCGTTCAACTCACAGCTTCCCGGAGGAAGTTTTTCTAAAGTGCGTGTGGAGGCCCAAGGAAAAGTGTGACAGGCTTCGCTCTGAGAAGGAGGTCTGTGTGGAACGCCTCTTTCAACTCACGGCTTGTTTCTGGCTGAGGGAAGGCTTCTCAAGGGTGTGTACGGAAGCCTAGGCAAAAAGCGCATACACTTCAATCTCCGGGGGGAAAAGGGCAAGCACCCAAAAGCATTGGCGAGAAACCGTCTCTCAACGAACACCTCCTTTCCTGACGAGACAGAAACATGTTCAACTCTGTGTGTGTGTGTGTGTGTGTGTGCGCGCGCGCTCGCGCGTGAGTGAATAAGGAATGTGCCATGCACTCACCTGGGAAATGCAAGTCTGCGTATACGGCAACTCTCCAGTAACATCTTCAGGTATCCTGGAGAGAGAAGCATTTCCAAAAGTGGGTGTGGAAGCATCATGAAAATGCCGTACGCTTTACTACCGTTCAACACCCAAACTCAACACCCAAAAAACAAATAAGCGAGTCAAGAAATGGGCAGAAGATATGAACAGATATTTCTCCAAAGAAGACACACAAATGGCCAACAGTCATATGACAAACTGCTCAACATCACTTGGCATGGGGAAAAAGAAATCCAAATGACAATGAGATACCACTTCACACCAGTCAGAATTGCAAAAATTAACAAGCGAAGAAATAACAAATGTTGGTGAGGAGAAAGGGGAACTCTCTTACACTTCTAAGTGGGAATGAAAACTGGTACAGCCACTTTGGAAAACAATATGGAGGTTCCTCAAGAAGTTAAAACAGAGCTCCCTTACAACCCAGCAATTTTATTTACCCCAAAGCTACAAATGTAGTGATCTGAAGGGGCAACTGCACCCCGAATGTTTATAGCGACATTGTCCACAATAGCCAAACCGTGGAAGGAACCAAGACATCCATCGACAGATAAATGGATAAAGAAAACATGGTATATACATATACAATGGAATATGACTCAGCCATCAGAAAGGATCAATATTTAGCATATCGATGTGGAAGGCACTGGACGGTATTATACTGAGCAAAATAAGTCAGTCAGAGAAAAACAATTATTATATTGTTTTACTCATATGTGGAATAGAAGGAACAGCGCAGAGGATCATAGGGGAAGGGAGGGAAAATGAATGCGAAGAAACCAGAGAGGAAGAAAATCCATGACAGGTTCCCAGCTATTGGAAACCATCTGAGGGTTGCTGGAGGAAAAGTGGGTGGGGAGATGGAGTAACTGTGTGATGGGCATTAAGGAATGCATGTGATGTGGTGAACACTGGGTGTTATACACAACTGATGAATTGTGGAACGCTACATTTGAAATTACTGGTGTACTCTATGTTGGCTAATTCAATTTCAATGTTAAAAAAGTCTATTTTGTCTGATATAAGGATTGCTACTCTGACTTCTTTTGACATCCACTTGCATGATTAATGTTTCTCCATCTCTTAATTTCCATCTGCAGGTGTCTTTAGGTGTGAAATCTTTTATATATATATACAAACTCTGTCATGCTCTTTTGCTTGGAGCATTTAGTCCATTTACATTCAAACTAATTATCATTAGACATGTATTTATTGATGTTTTGTTACTTGTTTCATAGTTTTTTGTGTAGTTTTTCTCAGATCCTTTCTTCTCTTGCTCTCTCTCTCATGGTTTGCTCGTTTTCTTTAATGATATTCTTGGATTTCTTTCCCTTTATCTTTTGCATGTGTATTAGAGGTTTGGGTTTGTGGTGACCCCCTGGATTATATATAGCCTTTTCAGTCTATATTAAGTTGAATGCTGTTTAAGTTCAAACCCACTGTTGACTCCTCCTCATGTGTTAGGGTATATGTTTTCATATTTTACATACTTTTATTTTGTGAATCCCTTAACTGATTTTTACAGAAATACTTATTTTTACTGCTTCCTTGATTCATTATTGTCATACTCTCACTTACGATTTTTTTCCACTCATAGTGTCCCCTTCAATATTTTTTGTAGTTAATTTAGTGGTCATGAACTCTTTTAGTTTGTGTGGCTAAGAAACTCTTTTTCTCCCCTTCTTTTCTGAAGGATAGGCTTGCTGGATAAATTATTCCTTGCTGCAGATTTTTCTCCTTCAGCACTTTGAATATTTAACGCCACTTTCTTCTGTCCTGCATAGTTTCTGCTGAAAACTCAGCTGATAGCTTTATGGGCTTTCCCTTGCATGTTACCTGTCTTCTTTTATCTTGCTGCTTTAAATGTTTTTTTTTATCACTACCTTTTCCCATTTGGATTACTATGTATCTTGATGTGGACCTCCTTAGGTTGATTTTGTGGGAGGGGATCTCTATGCCTTATGGATTTGTATAGGTTTCCTTCACCAGATTAGGTTAAGTTTTCAGCTCTTCTTTGGTCAAATAGATTTTCTGCCCCCTTTTCCCCCTTTTCACCTTCTGGGATCCCTCTCATGTGGGTGTTGTTACACTGGATGGAGTCACTGATTTCCCTAAGTCTCTTCTCATTTTTGCATACTTCTTTTTCCTCTCATTTGTTCCGCTTGATTACTTTCCATTACTGTCTTCTAGTTCATTAATTTGTTCCTCTGCTTCGTCCATCCTGCTAATTATTCTATCTAGTATATTCTTCATTTCATTTCTTGTGTTCCACATCTCTGATTATTTCTTTCATATCTCTTTGTTAAGAGTCTCAATGATGTTCCCCCTTCTGATGTCCTCCCTCTTTTCATTTCCCCAGTGAGTATCTTTATAATTGTTATCTTAAATTTTCTGTCAGGCATGTTCCTTATATCCATTTTGTTTAGGTCTCTTGCTGTGGCTTTGTCCTCTTCTTTCGTTTAGGACATAGTCCTCTGTCTGCTCATTTGGCCTACTTCTCAGAGAATATCTCTCTGTTAGGAAGGTCAGATATATTGCTTGTTCTTGAAAATACGGGGCAGAACATACATTTTTCACTTGGTGATGCTGGTTCTCCTCTGAAGGTAATGCATAGCAACAACAGAGACTGGATCTGGACTGTGTCATTGTGCACAACACATGGGGTGTGCTGTTTTAACAAGATGCATGCGTGTTCTGTGGGTGATGGGGAGACATATTGTTGTCAAGGATTGTGTGGGTCTTATCAGGGAGGGTATCCACAGCACTGGGACTGAAGCAGGTGTGGTAGGTGTGGGGATGGGCCATGGTTTATGCAAGTTAGTGATTGCTAGATTGTGCTTGGTCTTGCAGGTAGGTGTGTGTTTATAATGAGGGGCCGTAGAGGGAAATGGCACCTGCCAGCTCCTTTGTTCCTGGACAAGTCCCTTAGCAAACTCTGAGTTCAGGAACTATGTCTCCCTTGTTTAATCCTCAAGCACCTTTCAACCTGCTTCACCCAAGCTTCTCCACACTCTTTGCTCTGCTTAATCTTTAAGGACAGATCTCAGCTTCCTATCACCTTCTGTGCTCTCTCAGAGCTGAGACAGCTGATTTTTAAAAGTTCCAAGCTTTAAGTCTGCTGGCTGTATACGCTCACAAATGTCATCCCTTCTGATTTTCAAAGCCATAAGCTATGAGGATGTCTCTACGCTTTAGAGGCTCCCCGGTGTAGTAGTTTGTTTCTGGCCCCTCTGTGACTGTGGTTCCCTCCCTCTGGTGGTCAGAAATATGGGCTTTAGATTCCTACAGAGTCCTTGTCCTTCCTACCATCTTTGATGTGATTCCCTCTCTCCATTTAGTTGTATAGTTTTGTGGGGAAACCTGAAGGTCCATTTCTGGGTGACTCTGGTGTGAGTGTTACCTAGTTGTATCTGTGGGATGAGGTGAGTTTAGGGTCCTTCTACTCTGCCATCTTCCCCACAATTCAGTTTATTTTGTCTCATAAAAATATTACGACTCCAACTTTCTTTTCACTTCCATTTGCATGATAAATGGTTTTGTGTCCCATTACTTCCAATCTGCTTTTATTTTTAGGTCTGAAGTGATTCTCTGCTAGGCAGCATAGAGATGGGTCTTGCTTCCTCTTTACAGTCTATGTTTTCTGATTGGGATATTTAGTCCTTTTTTGTTAAAGCAATCATTGAGAAAGTATTTGTATCTCTCTAGTTGACTTCACAAGGAAAAGTGTGACAGGCTTCGCTCTGAGAAGGAGGTCTGCGTGGAACGCCTCTTTCAACTCATGGCTTGTTTCTGGCTGACGGAAGGCTTCTCAAGGGTGTGTACGGAAGCCTAGGGAAAAAGCGGCTACACTTCTCTCTCCGGGGGGAAAAAAGCAAGAACCCAAAAGCATCGGCGAGAAACCGTCTCTCAACGATCACCTTCTTTCCTGACGAGACAGAAACATGTTCAACTCTGTGTGTGTGTGTGTGTGTGTGTGTGTGTGTGTGTGTGAGGGCACGCGCGCACGCGCGTGCGTGAGTGAATAAGGAGAGTGCCATGTACTGACCTGGGAAAAGCAAGTCTGCGTCTACGGCGACTCGCCACTAGCATCTTCAGGTATCCTGGAGAGAGAAGCATTTCCAAAAGTGGGTGTGGAATCATCATGAAATTGCCGTAGGCTTTACTACCTTTCCTGGACCTAACTCCGAGAAACGTCCTCCCTGACGATCGAAAAGAGCTGAGCCATCTCAAGGATGCGTGTGATCGCACAGGGACCGTTCCCTGGACCTAACTCCGAGAAACGCGTCGGGGTACAAGGCAGCTTTCAACGGACGTCTTCTTTCGTGAGCCCAGAAGCGTTTGCATATGTAGGCGTGGAAGCGTCAGCAGAGCGCCGTAGACCGCCCTCTAAGAGGCAACCTCGCTTTTGCGAAGCCGTCTTGCACCTGACATCCTTTGCCTTGGAGACGGGAGCCTTTTATATAGTCGTGGTGGAAGCACAAGGAACGTGCCGTGCCCTGTCCTCATCTCTTAGAAACAAGGCCGCGCGCAATGGGACTTTCAGCGTAGCATATGGACGGGGTCATGAAGTCAGTCGAGATTGCAAGTGGACGTGTGCAGGCATAAGGAGAGTGCCCTATCCTTAACTCCTTGAAAGCGTGACGGAGGGAGACCGTCTTTCAAGCGAACCCCTCTCCGGAGGATATATCGAAGCAGTGACAAAAGTGGATGTGGAAGCACAACGCAAGGGTTCTATACGAAACTCGGAAAAGAAGGTGGTGTAGAAGGCAGCTTTCCCCCGCGTCTTGGTTCAGGTTTAGGGAAGGGATACTCTCTGCGCGTGTGGAAGCCTAGGGAAAGTACCATCGGCTGATGTGTGAAAAGCAAGCCTGCGCAGAACGCAACGTTCAGCGCACATCTTGTTTCACGAAGAGAGAAGCCGTTTCCAATGTGTGCGTGGAAGCCTAAAGCCAAGTGCCATATATCCTTACCCCCACGGAAAACCGCTGTAGGAAACCCGTCGTTCAACTCACAGCTTCCCGGAGGAAGTTTTTCTAAAGTGCGTGTGGAGGCCCAAGGAAAAGTGTGACAGGCTTCGCTCTGAGAAGGAGGTCTGTGTGGAACGCCTCTTTCAACTCACGGCTTGTTTCTGAGTGACGGAAGGCTTCTCAAGGGTGTGTACGGAAGCCTACGGAAAAAGCGCATACACTTCACTCTCTGGGGGGAAAAGGGCAAGCACCCAAAAGCATTGGCGAGAAACCGTCTCTCAACGAACACCTCCTTTCCTGACGAGAGAGAAACATGTTCAACTCTGTGTGTGTGTGTGTGTGTGTGTGCGCGCGTGCGCGCGCGTGAGTGAATAAGGAATGTGCCATGCACTCACCTGGGAAAAGCAAGTCTGCGTATACGGCAACTCTCCACTAATATCTTCAGGTATCCTTGAGAGAGAAGCATTTCCAAAAGTGGGTGTGGAAGCATCATGAAAGTGCCGTACGCTTTACTACCGTTCAACACCCAAACTCAACACCCAAAATACAAATAACCGAGTCAAGAAATGGGCAGAAGATATGAACAGGTATTTCTCCAAAGAAGACACACAAATGGCCAACAGACATATGAGAAACTGCTCAACAGCACTTGGCAAGGGGAAAAAGAAATCCAAATGACATTTCACACCAGTCAGAATTGCAAAATTAACAAGCAAAGAAATAACAAATGTTGGTGAGGAGAAAGGGGAACTCTCTTACACTTCAAAGTGGGAATGAAAACTGGTACAGCCACTTTGGAAAACAATATTGAGGTTCCTCAAGAAGTTAAAACAGAGCTCCCTTACACCCCAGCAATTTTATTTACCCCAAAGCTACAAATGTAGTGATCTGAAGGGGCAACTGCACCCCAAATGTTTATAGCGACATTGTCCACAGTAGCCAAACCGTGGAAGGAACCAAGACATCCATCGACACATAAATGGATAAAGAAAACATGGTATATACATATACAAAGGAATGTGACTCAGCCATCAGAAAGGATCAATATTTAGCATATCGATGTGGATGGCACTGGAGGGTATTATGCTGAGCAAAATAAGTCAGTCAGAGAAAAACAATTATTATATGGTTTTACTCATATGTGGAATAGAAGGAACAGCACAGAGGATCATAGGGGAAGGGAGGGAAAATGAATGCGAAGAAACCAGAGAGGAAGAAAATCCATGACAGGTTCCTAACTATTGGAAACAAACTGAGGGTTGCTGGAGGAAAGGTGGGTGGGGAGATGGAGTAACTGTGTGATGGGCATTAAGGAATGCATGTGATGTGATGAACACTGGGTGTTATACACAACTGATGAATTGTGGAACGCTATATTTGAAACTACTGGTGTACTCTATGTTGGCTAATTCAATTTCAATGTTAAAAAAGTCTATTTTGTCTGATATAAGTATTGCTACTCTGACTTCTTTTGACATCCACTTGCATGATTAATGTTTCTCCATCTCTTAATTTCCATCTGCAGGTGTCTTTAGGTGTGAAATCTTTTATATATATATACAAACTCTGTCATGCTCTTTTGCTTGGAGCATTTAGTCCATTTACATTCAAACTAATTATCATTAGACATGTATTTATTGATGTTTTGTTACTTGTTTCATAGTTTTTTGTGTAGTTTTTCTCTGATCCTTTCTTCTCTTGCTCTCTCTGTCATGGTTTGCTCGTTTTCTTTAATGATATTCTTGGATTTCTTTCCCTTTATCTTTTGCATGTGTATTAGAGGTTTGGGTTTGTGGTGACCCCCTGGATTATATATAGCCTTTTCAGTCTATATTAAGTTGAATGCTGTTTAAGTTCAAACCCACTGTTGACTCCTCCTCATGTGTTAGGGTATATGTTTTCATATTTTACATACTTTTATTTTGTGAATCCCTTAACTGATTTTTACAGAAATACTTATTTTTACTGCTTCCTTGATTCATTATTGTCATACTCTCACTTACGATTTTTTTCCACTCATAGTGTCCCCTTCAATATTTTTTGTAGTTAATTTAGTGGTCATGAACTCTTTTAGTTTGTGTGGCTAAGAAACTCTTTTTCTCCCCTTCTTTTCTGAAGGATAGGCTTGCTGGATAAATTATTCCTTGCTGCAGATTTTTCTCCTTCAGCACTTTGAATATTTAACGCCACTTTCTTCTGTCCTGCTTAGTTTCTGCTGAAAACTCAGGTGATAGCTTTATGGGCTTTCCCTTGCATGTTACCTGTCTTCTTTTATCTTGCTGCTTTAAATGTTTTTTCTTTATCACTACCTTTTCCCATTTGGATTACTATGTATCTTGATGTGGACCTCCTTAGGTTGATTTTGTGGGAGGGGATCTCTATGCCTTATGGATTTGTATAGGTTTCCTTCACCAGATTAGGTTAAGTTTTCAGCTCTTCTTTGGTCAAATAGATTTTCTGCCCCCTTTTCCCCCTTTTCACCTTCTGGGATCCCTCTCATGTGGGTGTTGTTACACTGGATGGAGTCACTGAATTCCCTAAGTCTCTTCTCATTTTTGCATACTTCTTTTTCCTCTCATTTGTTCCGCTTGATTACTTTCCATTACTGTCTTCTAGTTCATTAATTTGTTCCTCTGCTTCGTCCATCCTGCTAATTATTCTATCTAGTATATTCTGCATTTCATTTCTTGTGTTCCACATCTCTGATTATTTCTTTCATATCTCTTTGTTAAGAGTCTCAATGATGTTCCCCCTTCTGATGTCCTCCCTCTTTTCATTTCCCCAGTGAGTATCTTTATAATTGTTATCTTAAATTTTCTGTCAGGCATGTTCCTTATATCCATTTTGTTTAGGTCTCTTGCTGTGGCTTTGTCCTCTTCTTTCGTTTAGGACATAGTCCTCTGTCTGCTCATTTGGCCTACTTCTCAGAGAATATCTCTCGGTTAGGAAGGTCAGATATATTGCTTGTTCTTGAAAATACGGGGCAGAACATACATTTTTCACTTGGTGATGCTGGTTCTCCTCTGAAGGTAATACATAGCAACAACAGAGACTGGATCTGGACTGTGTCATTGTGCACAACACATGGGGTGTGCTGTCTTAACAAGACGCATGCGTGTTCTGTGGGTGATGGGGAGACATATTGTTGTCAAGGATTGTGTGGGTCTTATCAGGGAGGGTATCCACAGCACTGGGACTGAAGCAGGTGTGGTAGGTGTGGGGATGGGCCATGGTTTATGCAAGTTAGTGATTGCTAGATTGTGCTTGGTCTTGCAGGTAGGTGTGTGTTTATAATGAGGGGCCGTAGAGGGAAATGGCACCTGCCAGCTCCTTTGTTCCTGGACAAGTCCCTTAGCAAACTCTGAGTTCAGGAACTATGTCTCCCTTGTTTAATCCTCAAGCACCTTTCAACCTGCTTCACCCAAGCTTCTCCACACTCTTTGCTCTGCTTAATCTTTAAGGACAGATCTCAGCTTCCTATCACCTTCTGTGCTCTCTCAGAGCTGAGACAGCTGATTTTTAAAAGTTCCAAGCTTTAAGTCTGCTGGTTGTATACGCTCACAAATGTCATCCCTTCTGATTTTCAAAGCCATAAGCTATGAGGATGTCTCTACGCTTTAGAGGCTCCCCAGTGTAGTAGTTTGTTTCTGGCCCCTCTGTGACTGTGGTTCCCTCCCTCTGGTGGTCAGAAATATGGGCTTTAGATTCCTACAGAGTCCTTGTCCTTCCTACCATCTTTGATGTGATTCCCTCTCTCCATTTAGTTGTATAGTTTTGTGGGGAAATCTGAAGGTCCATTTCTGGGTGACTCTGGTGTGAGTGTTACCTAGTTGTATCTGTGGGATGAGGTGAATTTAGGGTCCTTCTACTCTGCCATCTTCCCCACAATTCAGTTTATTTTGTCTCATAAAAATATTACGACTCCAACTTTCTTTTCACTTCCATTTGCATGATAAATGGTTTTGTGTCCCATTACTTCCAATCTGCTTTTATTTTTAGGTCTGAAGTGATTCTCTGCTAGGCAGCATAGAGATGGGTCTTGCTTCCTCTTTACAGTCTATGTTTTCTGATTGGGATATTTAGTCCTTTTTTGTTAAAGCAATCATTGAGAAAGTATTTGTATCTCTCTAGTTGACTTCACAAGGAAAAGTGTGACAGGCTTCGCTCTGAGAAGGAGGTCTGCGTGGAACGCCTCTTTCAACTCATGGCTTGTTTCTGGCTGACGGAAGGCTTCTCAAGGGTGTGTACGGAAGCCTAGGGAAAAAGCGGCTACACTTCTCTCTCCGGGGGGAAAAAAGCAAGAACCCAAAAGCATCGGCGAGAAACCGTCTCTCAACGATCACCTTCTTTCCTGACGAGACAGAAACATGTTCAACTCTGTGTGTGTGTGTGTGTGTGTGTGTGTGTGTGAGGGCACGCGCGCGCGCGCGTGCGTGAGTGAATAAGGAGAGTGCCATGTACTGACCTGGGAAAAGCAAGTCTGCGTCTACGGCGACTCGCAGCTAGCATCTTCAGGTATCCTGGAGAGAGAAGCATTTCCAAAAGTGGGTGTGGAAGCATCATGAAAGTGCCGTACGCTTTACTACATTTCCCTGGACCTAACTCCGAGAAACGTCCTCCCTGACGATCGAAAAGAGCTGAGCCATCTCAAGGCTGCGTGTGATCGCACAGGGACCGTTCCCTGGATCTAACTCCGAGAAACGCGTCGGGGTACAAGGCAGCTTTCAACGGACGTCTTCTTTCGTGAGCCCAGAAGCGTTTGCATATGTAGGCGTGGAAGCGTCAGCAGAGCGCCGTAGACCGCCCTCTAAGAGGCAACCTCGCTTTTGCGAAGCCGTCTTGCACCTGACATCCTTTGCCTTGGAGACGGGAGCCTTTTATATAGTCGTGGTGGAAGCACAAGGAACGTGCCGTGCCCTGTCCTCATCTCTTAGAAACAAGGCCGCGCGCAATGGGACTTTCAGCGTAGCATATGGACGGGGTCATGAAGTCAGTCAAGATTGCAAGTGGACGTGTGCAGGCATAAGGAGAGTGCCCTATCCTTAACTCCTTGAAAGCGTGACGGAGGGAGACCGTCTTTCAAGCGAACCCCTCTCCGGAGGATATATCGAAGCAGTGACAAAAGTGGATGTGGAAGCACAACGCAAGGGTTCTATACGAAACTCGGAAAAGAAGGTGGTGTAGAAGGCAGCTTTCCCCAGCGTCTTGGTTCAGGTTTAGGGAAGGGATACTCACTGCGCGTGTGGAAGCCTAGGGAATGTACCATGGGCTGATGTGTGAAAACCAAGCCTGCGCAGAACGCAACGTTCAGCGCACATCTTGTTTCACGAAGAGAGAAGCCTTTCCAATCTGTGCGTGGAAGCCTAAGTCCAAGTGCCATATATCCTTACCCCCACGGAAAACCGCTGTAGGAAACCCGTCGTTCAACTCACAGCTTCCCGGAGGAAGTTTTTCTAAAGTGCGTGTGGAGGCCCAAGGAAAAGTGTGACAGGCTTCGCTCTGAGAAGGAGGTCTGTGTGGAACGCCTCTTTCAACTCACGGCTTGTTTCTGGCTGAGGGAAGGCTTCTCAAGGGTGTGTACGGAAGCCTAGGCAAAAAGCGCATACACTTCACTCTCCGGGGGGAAAAGGGCAAGCACCCAAAAGCATTGGCGAGAAACCGTCTCTCAACGAACACCTCCTTTCCTGACGAGACAGAAACATGTTCAACTCTGTGTGTGTGTGTGTGTGTGTGCGCGCGCGCGCGCGCATGAGTGAATAAGGAATGTGCCATGCACTCACCTGGGAAAAGCAAGTCTGCGTATACGGCAACTCTCCACTAACATCTTCAGGTATCCTGGAGAGAGAAGCATTTCCAAAAGTGGGTGTGGAAGCATCATGAAAGTGCCGTACGCTTTACTACCGTTCAACACCCAAACTCAACACCCAAAAAACAAATAAGCGAGTCAAGAAATGGGCAGAAGATATGAACAGATATTTCTCCAAAGACGACACACAAATGGCCAACAGACATATGACAAACTGCTCAACATCACTTGGCATGGGGAAAAAGAAATCCAAATGACAATGAGATACCACTTCACACCAGTCAGAATTGCAAAAATTAACAAGCGAAGAAATAACAAATGTTGGTGAGGAGAAAGGGGAACTCTCTTACACTTCTAAGTGGGAATGAAAACTGGTACAGCCACTTTGGAAAACAATATGGAGGTTCCTCAAGAAGTTAAAACAGAGCTCCCTTACAACCCAGCAATTTTATGTACCCCAAAGCTACAAATGTAGTGATCTGAAGGGGCAACTGCACCCCGAATGTTTATAGCGACATTGTCCACAATAGCCAAACCGTGGAAGGAACCAAGACATCCATCGACAGATAAATGGATAAAGAAAACATGGTATATACATATATAATGGATTATGACTCAGCCATCAGAAAGGATCAATATTTAGCATATCGATGTGGAAGGCACTGGACGGTATTATACTGAGCAAAATAAGTCAGTCAGAGAAAAACAATTATTATATTGTTTTACTCATATGTGGAATAGAAGGAACAGCACAGAGGATCATAGGGGAAGGGAGGGAAAATGAATGCGAAGAAACCAGAGAGGAAGAAAATCCATGACAGGTTCCCAGCTATTGGAAACCATCTGAGGGTTGCTGGAGGAAAAGTGGGTGGGGAGATGGAGTAACTGTGTGATGGGCATTAAGGAATGCATGTGATGTGGTGAACACTGGGTGTTATACACAACTGATGAATTGTGGAACGCTACATTTGAAATTACTGGTGTACTCTATGTTGGCTAATTCAATTTCAATGTTAAAAAAGTCTATTTTGTCTGATATAAGGATTGCTACTCTGACTTCTCTTGACATCCACTTGCATGATTAATGTTTCTCCATCTCTTAATTTCCATCTGCAGGTGTCTTTAGGTGTGAAATCTTTTATATATATATACAAACTCTGTCATGCTCTTTTGCTTGGAGCATTTAGTCCATTTACATTCAAACTAATTATCATTAGACATGTATTTATTGATGTTTTGTTACTTGTTTCATAGTTTTTTGTGTAGTTTTTCTCTGATCCTTTCTTCTCTTGCTCTCTCTCTCATGGTTTGCTCGTTTTCTTTAATGATATTCTTGGATTTCTTTCCCTTTATCTTTTGCATGTGTATTAGAGGTTTGGGTTTGTGGTGACCCCCTGGATTATATATAGCCTTTTCAGTCTATATTAAGTTGAATGCTGTTTAAGTTCAAACCCACTGTTGACTCCTCCTCATGTGTTAGGGTATATGTTTTCATATTTTACATACTTTTATTTTGTGAATCCCTTAACTGATTTTTACAGAAATACTTATTTTTACTGCTTCCTTGATTCATTATTGTCATACTCTCACTTACGATTTTTTTCCACTCATAGTGTCCCCTTCAATATTTTTTGTAGTTAATTTAGTGGTCATGAACTCTTTTAGTTTGTGTGGCTAAGAAACTCTTTTTCTCCCCTTCTTTTCTGAAGGATAGGCTTGCTGGATAAATTATTCCTTGCTGCAGATTTTTCTCCTTCAGCACTTTGAATATTTAACGCCACTTTCTTCTGTCCTGCATAGTTTCTGCTGAAAACTCAGCTGATAGCTTTATGGGCTTTCCCTTGCATGTTACCTGTCTTCTTTTATCTTGCTGCTTTAAATGTTTTTTTTTATCACTACCTTTTCCCATTTGGATTACTATGTATCTTGATGTGGACCTCCTTAGGTTGATTTTGTGGGAGGGGATCTCTATGCCTTATGGATTTGTATAGGTTTCCTTCACCAGATTAGGTTAAGTTTTCAGCTCTTCTTTGGTCAAATAGATTTTCTGCCCCCTTTTCCCCCTTTTCACCTTCTGGGATCCCTCTCATGTGGGTGTTGTTACACTGGATGGAGTCACTGATTTCCCTAAGTCTCTTCTCATTTTTGCATACTTCTTTTTCCTCTCATTTGTTCCGCTTGATTACTTTCCATTACTGTCTTCTAGTTCATTAATTTGTTCCTCTGCTTCGTCCATCCTGCTAATTATTCTATCTAGTATATTCTTCATTTCATTTCTTGTGTTCCACATCTCTGATTATTTCTTTCATATCTCTTTGTTAAGAGTCTCAATGATGTTCCCCCTTCTGATGTCCTCCCTCTTTTCATTTCCCCAGTGAGTATCTTTATAATTGTTATCTTAAATTTTCTGTCAGGCATGTTCCTTATATCCATTTTGTTTAGGTCTCTTGCTGTGGCTTTGTCCTCTTCTTTCGTTTAGGACATAGTCCTCTGTCTGCTCATTTGGCCTACTTCTCAGAGAATATCTCTCTGTTAGGAAGGTCAGATATATTGCTTGTTCTTGAAAATACGGGGCAGAACATACATTTTTCACTTGGTGATGCTGGTTCTCCTCTGAAGGTAATGCATAGCAACAACAGAGACTGGATCTGGACTGTGTCATTGTGCACAACACATGGGGTGTGCTGTTTTAACAAGATGCATGCGTGTTCTGTGGGTGATGGGGAGACATATTGTTGTCAAGGATTGTGTGGGTCTTATCAGGGAGGGTATCCACAGCACTGGGACTGAAGCAGGTGTGGTAGGTGTGGGGATGGGCCATGGTTTATGCAAGTTAGTGATTGCTAGATTGTGCTTGGTCTTGCAGGTAGGTGTGTGTTTATAATGAGGGGCCGTAGAGGGAAATGGCACCTGCCAGCTCCTTTGTTCCTGGACAAGTCCCTTAGCAAACTCTGAGTTCAGGAACTATGTCTCCCTTGTTTAATCCTCAAGCACCTTTCAACCTGCTTCACCCAAGCTTCTCCACACTCTTTGCTCTGCTTAATCTTTAAGGACAGATCTCAGCTTCCTATCACCTTCTGTGCTCTCTCAGAGCTGAGACAGCTGATTTTTAAAAGTTCCAAGCTTTAAGTCTGCTGGTTGTATACGCTCCCAATTGTCATCCCTTCTGATTTTCAAAGCCATAAGCTATGAGGATGTCTCTACGCTTTAGAGGCTCCCCGGTGTAGTAGTTTGTTTCTGGCCCCTCTGTGACTGTGGTTCCCTCCCTCTGGTGGTCAGAAATATGGGCTTTAGATTCCTACAGAGTCCTTGTCCTTCCTACCATCTTTGATGTGATTCCCTCTCTCCATTTAGTTGTATAGTTTTGTGGGGAAACCTGAAGGTCCATTTCTGGGTGACTCTGGTGTGAGTGTTACCTAGTTGTATCTGTGGGATGAGGTGAGTTTAGGGTCCTTCTACTCTGCCATCTTCCCCACAATTCAGTTTATTTTGTCTCATAAAAATATTACGACTCCAACTTTCTTTTCACTTCCATTTGCATGATAAATGGTTTTGTGTCCCATTACTTCCAATCTGCTTTTATTTTTAGGTCTGAAGTGATTCTCTGCTAGGCAGCATAGAGATGGGTCTTGCTTCCTCTTTACAGTCTATGTTTTCTGATTGGGATATTTAGTCCTTTTTTGTTAAAGCAATCATTGAGAAAGTATTTGTATCTCTCTAGTTGACTTCACAAGGAAAATGTGACAGGCTTCGCTCTGAGAAGGAGGTCTGCGTGGAACGCCTCTTTCAACTCATGGCTTGTTTCTGGCTGACGGAAGGCTTCTCAAGGGTGTGTACGGAAGCCTAGGGAAAAAGCGGCTACACTTCTCTCTCCGGGGGGAAAAAAGCAAGAACCCAAAAGCATCGGCGAGAAACCGTCTCTCAACGATCACCTTCTTTCCTGACGAGACAGAAACATGTTCAACTCTGTGTGTGTGTGTGTGTGTGTGTGTGTGTGTGTGTGTGTGAGGGCACGCGCGCGCGCGCGTGCGTGAGTGAATAAGGAGAGTGCCATGTACTGACCTGGGAAAAGCAAGTCTGCGTCTACGGCGACTCGCCACTAGCATCTTCAGGTATCCTGGAGAGAGAAGCATTTCCAAAAGTGGGTGTGGAAGCATCATGAAAGTGCCGTACGCTTTACTACCTTTCCCTGGACCTAACTCCGAGAAACGTCCTCCCTGACGATCGAAAAGAGCTGAGCCATCTCAAGGATGCGTGTGATCGCACAGGGACCGTTCCCTGGACCTAACTCCGAGAAACGCGTCGGGGTACAAGGCAGCTTTCAACGGACGTCTTCTTTCGTGAGCCCAGAAGCGTTTGCATATGTAGGCGTGGAAGCGTCAGCAGAGCGCCGTAGACCGCCCTCTAAGAGGCAACCTCGCTTTTGCGAAGCCGTCTTGCACCTGACATCCTTTGCCTTGGAGACGGGAGCCTTTTATATAGTCGTGGTGGAAGCACAAGGAACGTGCCGTGCCCTGTCCTCATCTCTTAGAAACAAGGCCGCGCGCAATGGGACTTTCAGCGTAGCATATGGACGGGGTCATGAAGTCAGTCGAGATTGCAAGTGGACGTGTGCAGGCATAAGGAGAGTGCCCTATCCTTAACTCCTTGAAAGCGTGACGGAGGGAGACCGTCTTTCAAGCGAACCCCTCTCCGGAGGATATATCGAAGCAGTGACAAAAGTGGATGTGGAAGCACAACGCAAGGGTTCTATACGAAACTCGGAAAAGAAGGTGGTGTAGAAGGCAGCTTTCCCCCGCGTCTTGGTTCAGGTTTAGGGAAGGGATACTCTCTGCGCGTGTGGAAGCCTAGGGAAAGTACCATCGGCTGATGTGTGAAAAGCAAGCCTGCGCAGAACGCAACGTTCAGCGCACATCTTGTTTCACGAAGAGAGAAGCCGTTTCCAATGTGTGCGTGGAAGCCTAAGGCCAAGTGCCATATATCCTTACCCCCACGGAAAACCGCTGTAGGAAACCCGTCGTTCAACTCACAGCTTCCCGGAGGAAGTTTTTCTAAAGTGCGTGTGGAGGCCCAAGGAAAAGTGTGACAGGCTTCGCTCTGAGAAGGAGGTCTGTGTGGAACGCCTCTTTCAACTCACGGCTTGTTTCTGAGTGACGGAAGGCTTCTCAAGGGTGTGTACGGAAGCCTAGGCAAAAAGCGCATACACTTCACTCTCCGGGGGGAAAAGGGCAAGCACCCAAAAGCATTGGCGAGAAACCGTCTCTCAACGAACACCTCCTTTCCTGACGAGAGAGAAACATGTTCAACTCTGTGTGTGTGTGTGTGTGTGTGCGCGCGCGCGCGCGCGTGAGTGAATAAGGAATGTGCCATGCACTCACCTGGGAAAAGCAAGTCTGCGTATACGGCAACTCTCCACTAATATCTTCAGGTATCCTTGAGAGAGAAGCATTTCCAAAAGTGGGTGTGGAAGCATCATGAAAGTGCCGTACGCTTTACTACCGTTCAACACCCAAACTCAAAACCCAAAATACAAATAACCGAGTCAAGAAATGGGCAGAAGATATGAACAGGTATTTCTCCAAAGAAGACACACAAATGGCCAACAGACATATGAGAAACTGCTCAACAGCACTTGGAAAGGGGAAAAAGAAATCCAAATGACAATGAGATATCACTTCACACCAGTCAGAATTGCAAAAATTAACAAGCAAAGAAATAACAAATGTTGGTGAGGAGAAAGGGGAACTCTCTTACACTTCAAAGTGGGAATGAAAACTGGTACAGCCACTTTGGAAAACAATATTGAGGTTCCTCAAGAAGTTAAAACAGAGCTCCCTTACACCCCAGCAATTTTATTTACCCCAAAGCTACAAATGTAGTGATCTGAAGGGGCAACTGCACCCCAAATGTTTATAGCGACATTGTCCACAGTAGCCAAACCGTGGAAGGAACCAAGACATCCATCGACAGATAAATGGATAAAGAAAACATGGTATATACATATACAAAGGAATGTGACTCAGCCATCAGAAAGGATCAATATTTAGCATATCGATGTGGATGGCACTGGAGGGTATTATGCTGAGCAAAATAAGTCAGTCAGAGAAAAACAATTATTATATGGTTTTACTCATATGTGGAATAGAAGGAACAGCACAGAGGATCATAGGGGAAGGGAGGGAAAATGAATGCGAAGAAACCAGAGAGGAAGAAAATCCATGACAGGTTCCTAACTATTGGAAACAAACTGAGGGTTGCTGGAGGAAAGGTGGGTGGGGAGATGGAGTAACTGTGTGATGAGCATTAAGGAATGCATGTGATGTGATGAACACTGGGTGTTATACACAACTGATGAATTGTGGAACGCTACATTTGAAACTACTGGTGTACTCTATGTTGGCTAATTCAATTTCAATGTTAAAAAAGTCTATTTTGTCTGATATAAGGATTGCTACTCTGACTTCTTTTGACATCCACTTGCATGATTAATGTTTCTCCATCTCTTAATTTCCATCTGCAGGTGTCTTTAGGTGTGAAATCTTTTATATATATATACAAACTCTGTCATGCTCTTTTGCTTGGAGCATTTAGTCCATTTACATTCAAACTAATTATCATTAGACATGTATTTATTGATGTTTTGTTACTTGTTTCATAGTTTTTTGTGTAGTTTTTCTCTGATCCTTTCTTCTCTTGCTCTCTCTGTCATGGTTTGCTCGTTTTCTTTAATGATATTCTTGGATTTCTTTCCCTTTATCTTTTGCATGTGTATTAGAGGTTTGGGTTTGTGGTGACCCCCTGGATTATATATAGCCTTTTCAGTCTATATTAAGTTGAATGCTGTTTAAGTTCAAACCCACTGTTGACTCCTCCTCATGTGTTAGGGTATATATTTTCATATTTTACATACTTTTATTTTGTGAATCCCTTAACTGATTTTTACAGAAATACTTATTTTTACTGCTTCCTTGATTCATTATTGTCATACTCTCACTTACGATTTTTTTCCACTCATAGTGTCCCCTTCAATATTTTTTGTAGTTAATTTAGTGGTCATGAACTCTTTTAGTTTGTGTGGCTAAGAAACTCTTTTTCTCCCCTTCTTTTCTGAAGGATAGGCTTGCTGGATAAATTATTCCTTGCTGCAGATTTTTCTCCTTCAGCACTTTGAATATTTAACGCCACTTTCTTCTGTCCTGCTTAGTTTCTGCTGAAAACTCAGCTGATAGCTTTATGGGCTTTCCCTTGCATGTTACCTGTCTTCTTTTATCTTGCTGCTTTAAATGTTTTTTCTTTATCACTACCTTTTCCCATTTGGATTACTATGTATCTTGATGTGGACCTCCTTAGGTTGATTTTGTGGGAGGGGATCTCTATGCCTTCTGGATTTGTATAGGTTTCCTTCACCAGATTAGGTTAAGTTTTCAGCTCTTCTTTGGTCAAATAGATTTTCTGCCCCCTTTTCCCCCTTTTCACCTTCTGGGATCCCTCTCATGTGGGTGTTGTTACACTGGATGGAGTCACTGAATTCCCTAAGTCTCTTCTCATTTTTGCATACTTCTTTTTCCTCTCATTTGTTCCGCTTGATTACTTTCCATTACTGTCTTCTAGTTCATTAATTTGTTCCTCTGCTTCGTCCATCCTGCTAATTATTCTATCTAGTATATTCTGCATTTCATTTCTTGTGTTCCACATCTCTGATTATTTCTTTCATATCTCTTTGTTAAGAGTCTCAATGATGTTCCCCCTTCTGATGTCCTCCCTCTTTTCATTTCCCCAGTGAGTATCTTTATAATTGTTATCTTAAATTTTCTGTCAGGCATGTTCCTTATATCCATTTTGTTTAGGTCTCTTGCTGTGGCTTTGTCCTCTTCTTTCGTTTAGGACATAGTCCTCTGTCTGCTCATTTGGCCTACTTCTCAGAGAATATCTCTCTGTTAGGAAGGTCAGATATATTGCTTGTTCTTGAAAATACGGGGCAGAACATACATTTTTCACTTGGTGATGCTGGTTCTCCTCTGAAGGTAATGCATAGCAACAACAGAGACTGGATCTGGACTGTGTCATTGTGCACAACACATGGGGTGTGCTGTTTTAACAAGATGCATGCGTGTTCTGTGGGTGATGGGGAGACATATTGTTGTCAAGGATTGTGTGGGTCTTATCAGGGAGGGTATCCACAGCACTGGGACTGAAGCAGGTGTGGTAGGTGTGGGGATGGGCCATGGTTTATGCAAGTTAGTGATTGCTAGATTGTGCTTGGTCTTGCAGGTAGGTGTGTGTTTATAATGAGGGGCCGTAGAGGGAAATGGCACCTGCCAGCTCCTTTGTTCCTGGACAAGTCCCTTAGCAAACTCTGAGTTCAGGAACTATGTCTCCCTTGTTTAATCCTCAAGCACCTTTCAACCTGCTTCACCCAAGCTTCTCCACACTCTTTGCTCTGCTTAATCTTTAAGGACAGATCTCAGCTTCCTATCACCTTCTGTGCTCTCTCAGAGCTGAGACAGCTGATTTTTAAAAGTTCCAAGCTTTAAGTCTGCTGGTTGTATACGCTCACAAATGTCATCCCTTCTGATTTTCAAAGCCATAAGCTATGAGGATGTCTCTACGCTTTAGAGGCTCCCCGGTGTAGTAGTTTGTTTCTGGCCCCTCTGTGACTGTGGTTCCCTCCCTCTGGTGGTCAGAAATATGGGGTTTAGATTCCTACAGAGTCCTTGTCCTTCCTACCATCTTTGATGTGATTCCCTCTCTCCATTTAGTTGTATAGTTTTGTGGGGAAACCTGAAGGTCCATTTCTGGGTGACTCTGGTGTGAGTGTTACCTAGTTGTATCTGTGGGATGAGGTGAGTTTAGGGTCCTTCTACTCTGCCATCTTCCCCACAATTCAGTTTATTTTGTCTCATAAAAATATTACGACTCCAACTTTCTTTTCACTTCCATTTGCATGATAAATGGTTTTGTGTCCCATTACTTCCAATCTGCTTTTATTTTTAGGTCTGAAGTGATTCTCTGCTAGGCAGCATAGAGATGGGTCTTGCTTCCTCTTTACAGTCTATGTTTTCTGATTGGGATATTTAGTCCTTTTTTGTTAAAGCAATCATTGAGAAAGTATTTGTATCTCTCTAGTTGACTTCACAAGGAAAAGTGTGACAGGCTTCGCTCTGAGAAGGAGGTCTGCGTGGAACGCCTCTTTCAACTCATGGCTTGTTTCTGGCTGACGGAAGGCTTCTCAAGGGTGTGTACGGAAGCCTAGGGAAAAAGCGGCTACACTTCTCTCTCCGGGGGGAAAAAAGCAAGAACCCAAAAGCATCGGCGAGAAACCGTCTCTCAACGATCACCTTCTTTCCTGACGAGACAGAAACATGTTCAACTCTGTGTGTGTGTGTGTGTGTGTGTGTGTGTGTGTGTGAGGGCACGCGCGCACGCGCGTGCGTGAGTGAATAAGGAGAGTGCCATGTACTGACCTGGGAAAAGCAAGTCTGCGTCTACGGCGACTCGCCACTAGCATCTTCAGGTATCCTGGAGAGAGAAGCATTTCCAAAAGTGGGTGTGGAAGCATCATGAAAGTGCCGTACGCTTTACTACCTTTCCCTGGACCTAACTCCGAGAAACGTCCTCCCTGACGATCGAAAAGAGCTGAGCCATCTCAAGGCTGCGTGTGATCGCACAGGGACCGTTCCCTGGACCTAACTCCGAGAAACGCGTCGGGGTACAAGGCAGCTTTCAACGGACGTCTTCTTTCGTGAGCCCAGAAGCGTTTGCATATGTAGGCGTGGAAGCGTCAGCAGAGCGCCGTAGACCGCCCTCTAAGAGGCAACCTCGCTTTTGCGAAGCCGTCTTGCACCTGACATCCTTTGCCTTGGAGACGGGAGCCTTTTATATAGTCGTGGTGGAAGCACAAGGAACGTGCCGTGCCCTGTCCTCATCTCTTAGAAACAAGGCCGCGCGCAATGGGACTTTCAGCGTAGCATATGGATGGGGTCATGAAGTCAGTCGAGATTGCAAGTGGACGTGTGCAGGCATAAGGAGAGTGCCCTATCCTTAACTCCTTGAAAGCGTGACGGAGGGAGACCGTCTTTCAAGCGAACCCCTCTCCGGAGGATATATCGAAGCAGTGACAAAAGTGGATGTGGAAGCACAACGCAAGGGTTCTATACGAAACTCAGAAAAGAAGGTGGTGTAGAAGGCAGCTTTCCCCCGCGTCTTGGTTCAGGTTTAGGGAAGGGATACTCTCTGCGCGTGTGGAAGCCTAGGGAAAGTACCATCAGCTGATGTGTGAAAAGCAAGCCTGCGCAGAACGCAACGTTCAGCGCACATCTTGTTTCACGAAGAGAGAAGCCGTTTCCAATGTGTGCGTGGAAGCCTAAGGCCAAGTGCCATATATCCTTACCCCCACGGAAAACCGCTGTAGGAAACCCGTCGTTCAACTCACAGCTTCCCGGAGGAAGTTTTTCTAAAGTGCGTGTGGAGGCCCAAGGAAAAGTGTGACAGGCTTCGCTCTGAGAAGGAGGTCTGTGTGGAACGCCTCTTTCAACTCACGGCTTGTTTCTGAGTGACGGAAGGCTTCTCAAGGGTGTGTACGGAAGCCTAGGCAAAAAGCGCATACACTTCACTCTCCGGGGGGAAAAGGGCAAGCACCCAAAAGCATTGGCGAGAAACCGTCTCTCAACGAACACCTCCTTTCCTGACGAGACGGAAACATGTTCAACTCTGTGTGTGTGTGTGTGAGTGTGTGCGCGCGCGCGCGCGTGAGTGAATAAGGAATGTGCCATGCACTCACCTGGGAAAAGCAAGTCTGCGTATACGGCAACTCTCCACTAACATCTTCAGGTATCCTTGAGAGAGAAGCATTTCCAAAAGTGGGTGTGGAAGCATCATGAAAGTGCCGTACGCTTTACTACCGTTCAACACCCAAACTCAACACCCAAAATACAAATAACCGAGTCAAGAAATGGGCAGAAGATATGAACAGGTATTTCTCCAAAGAAGACACACAAATGGCCAACAGACATATGAGAAACTGCTCAACAGCACTTGGCAAGGGGAAAAAGAAATCCAAATGACATTTCACACCAGTCAGAATTGCAAAATTAACAAGCAAAGAAATAACAAATGTTGGTGAGGAGAAAGGGGAACTCTCTTACACTTCAAAGTGGGAATGAAAACTGGTACAGCCACTTTGGAAAACAATATTGAGGTTCCTCAAGAAGTTAAAACAGAGCTCCCTTACAACCCAGCAATTTTATTTACCCCAAAGCTACAAATGTAGTGATCTGAATGGGCAACTGCACCCCGAATGTTTATAGCGACATTGTCCACAATAGCCAAACCGTGGAAGGAACCAAGACATCCATCGACAGATAAATGGATAAAGAAAACATGGTATATACATATACAATGGAATATGACTCAGCCATCAGAAAGGATCAATATTTAGCATATCGATGTGGAAGGCACTGGAGGGTATTATGCTGAGCAAAATAAGTCAGTCAGAGAAAAACAATTATTATATGGTTTTACTCATATGTGGAATAGAAGGAACAGCACAGAGGATCATAGGGGAAGGGAGGGAAAATGAATGCGAAGAAACCAGAGAGGAAGAAAATCCATGACAGGTTCCCAACTATTGGAAACAAACTGAGGGTTGCTGGAGGAAAGGTGGGTGGGGAGATGGAGTAACTGTGTGATGGGCATTAAGGAATGCATGCGATGTGATGAACACTGGGTGTTATACACAACTGATGAATTGTGGAACGCTACATTTGAAATTACTGGTGTACTCTATGTTGGCTAATTCAATTTCAATGTTAAAAAAGTCTATTTTGTCTGATATAAGGATTGCTACTCTGACTTCTTTTGACATCCACTTGCATGATTAATGTTTCTCCATCTCTTAATTTCCATTTCCAGGTGTCTTTAGGTGTGAAATCTTTTATATATATGTACAAACTCTGTCATGCTCTTTTGCTTGGAGCATTTAGTCCATTTACATTCAAACTAATTATCATTAGACATGTATTTATTGATGTTTTGTTACTTGTTTCATAGTTTTTTGTGTAGTTTTTCTCTGATCCTTTCTTCTCTTGCTCTCTCTCTCATGGTTTGCTCGTTTTCTTTAATGATATTCTTGGATTTCTTTCCCTTTATCTTTTGCATGTGTATTAGAGGTTTGGGTTTGTGGTGACCCCCTGGATTATATATAGCCTTTTCAGTCTATATTAAGTTGAATGCTGTTTAAGTTCAAACCCACTGTTGACTCCTCCTCATGTGTTAGGGTATATGTTTTCATATTTTACATACTTTTATTTTGTGAATCCCTTAACTGATTTTTACAGAAATACTTATTTTTACTGCTTCCTTGATTCATTATTGTCATACTCTCACTTACGATTTTTTTCCACTCATAGTGTCCCCTTCAATATTTTTTGTAGTTAATTTAGTGGTCATGAACTCTTTTAGTTTGTGTGGCTAAGAAACTCTTTTTCTCCCCTTCTTTTCTGAAGGATAGGCTTGCTGGATAAATTATTCCTTGCTGCAGGTTTTTCTCATTCAGCACTTTGAATATTTAACGCCACTTTCTTCTGTCCTGCATAGTTTCTGCTGAAAACTCAGCTGATAGCTTTATGGGCTTTCCCTTGCATGTTACCTGTCTTCTTTTATCTTGCTGCTTTAAATGTTTTTTCTTTATCACTACCTTTTCCCATTTGGATTACTATGTATCTTGATGTGGACCTCCTTAGGTTGATTTTGTGGGAGGGGATCTCTATGCCTTATGGATTTGTATAGGTTTCCTTCACCAGATTAGGTTAAGTTTTCAGCTCTTCTTTGGTCAAATAGATTTTCTGCCCCCTTTTCCCCCTTTTCACCTTCTGGGATCCCTCTCATGTGGGTGTTGTTACACTGGATGGAGTCACTGAATTCCCTAAGTCTCTTCTCATTTTTGCATACTTCTTTTTCCTCTCATTTGTTCCGCTTGATTACTTTCCATTACTGTCTTCTAGTTCATTAATTTGTTCCTCTGCTTCGTCCATCCTGCTAATTATTCTATCTAGTATATTCTTCATTTCATTTCTTGTGTTCCACATCTCTGATTATTTCTTTCATATCTCTTTGTTAAGAGTCTCAATGATGTTCCCCCTTCTGATGTCCTCCCTCTTTTCATTTCCCCAGTGAGTATCTTTATAATTGTTATCTTAAATTTTCTGTCAGGCATGTTCCTTATATCCATTTTGTTTAGGTCTCTTGCTGTGGCTTTGTCCTCTTCTTTCGTTTAGGACATAGTCCTCTGTCTGCTCATTTGGCCTACTTCTCAGAGAATATCTCTCGGTTAGGAAGGTCAGATATATTGCTTGTTCTTGAAAATACGGGGCAGAACATACATTTTTCACTTGGTGATGCTGGTTCTCCTCTGAAGGTAATGCATAGCAACAACAGAGACTGGATCTGGACTGTGTCATTGTGCACAACACATGGGGTGTGCTGTTTTAACAAGACGCATGCGTGTTCTGTGGGTGATGGGGAGACATATTGTTGTCAAGGATTGTGTGGGTCTTATCAGGGAGGGTATCCACAGCACTGGGACTGAAGCAGGTGTGGTAGGTGTGGGGTGGGCCATGGTTTATGCAAGTTAGTGATTGCTAGATTGTGCTTGGTCTTGCAGGTAGGTGTGTGTTTATAATGAGGGGCCGTAGAGGGAAATGGCACCTGCCAGCTCCTTTGTTCCTGGACAAGTCCCTTAGCAAACTCTGAGTTCAGGAACTATGTCTCCCTTGTTTAATCCTCAAGCACCTTTCAACCTGCTTCACCCAAGCTTCTCCACACTCTTTGCTCTGCTTAATCTTTAAGGACAGATCTCAGCTTCCTATCACCTTCTGTGCTCTCTCAGAGCTGAGACAGCTGATTTTTAAAAGTTCCAAGCTTTAAGTCTGCTGGTTGTATACGCTCACAAATGTCATCCCTTCTGATTTTCAAAGCCATAAGCTATGAGGATGTCTCTACGCTTTAGAGGCTCCCCGGTGTAGTAGTTTGTTTCTGGCCCCTCTGTGACTGTGGTTCCCTCCCTCTGGTGGTCAGAAATATGGGCTTTAGATTCCTACAGAGTCCTTGTCCTTCCTACCATCTTTGATGTGATTCCCTCTCTCCATTTAGTTGTATAGTTTTGTGGGGAAATCTGAAGGTCCATTTCTGGGTGACTCTGGTGTGAGTGTTACCTAGTTGTATCTGTGGGATGAGGTGAGTTTAGGGTCCTTCTACTCTGCCATCTTCCCCACAATTCAGTTTATTTTGTCTCATAAAAATATTACGACTCCAACTTTCTTTTCACTTCCATTTGCATGATAAATGGTTTTGTGTCCCATTACTTCCAATCTGCTTTTATTTTTAGGTCTCAAGTGATTCTCTGGTAGGCAGCATAGAGATGGGTCTTGCTTCCTCTTTACAGTCTATGTTTTCTGATTGGGATATTTAGTCCTTTTTTGTTAAAGCAATCATTGAGAAAGTATTTGTATCTCTCTAGTTGACTTCACAAGGAAAAGTGTGACAGGCTTCGCTCTGAGAAGGAGGTCTGCGTGGAACGCCTCTTTCAACTCATGGCTTGTTTCTGGCTGACGGAAGGCTTCTCAAGGGTGTGTACGGAAGCCTAGGGAAAAAGCGGCTACACTTCTCTCTCCGGGGGGAAAAAAGCAGGAACCCAAAAGCATCGGCGAGAAACCGTCTCTCAACGATCACCTTCTTTCCTGACGAGACAGAAACATGTTCAACTCTGTGTGTGTGTGTGTGTGTGTGTGTGTGTGTGTGTGTGTGTGTGTGTGTGTGAGGGCACGCGCGCGCGCGCGTGCGTGAGTGAATAAGGAGAGTGCCATGTACTGACCTGGGAAAAGCAAGTCTGCGTCTACGGCGACTCGCCACTAGCATCTTCAGGTATCCTGGACAGAGAAGCATTTCCAAAAGTGGGTGTGGAAGCATCATGAAAGTGCCGTACGCTTTACTACCTTTCCCTGGACCTAACTCCGAGAAACGTCCTCCCTGACGATCGAAAAGAGCTGAGCCATCTCAAGGCTGCGTGTGATCGCACAGGGACCGTTCCCTGGACCTAACTCCGAGAAACGCGTCGGGGTACAAGGCAGCTTTCAACGGACGTCTTCTTTCGTGAGCCCAGAAGCGTTTGCATATGTAGGCGTGGAAGCGTCAGCAGAGCGCCGTAGACCGCCCTCTAAGAGGCAACCTCGCTTTTGCGAAGCCGTCTTGCACCTGACATCCTTTGCCTTGGAGACGGGAGCCTTTTATATAGTCGTGGTGGAAGCACAAGGAACGTGCCGTGCCCTGTCCTCATCTCTTAGAAACAAGGCCGCGCGCAATGGGACTTTCAGCGTAGCATATGGACGGGGTCATGAAGTCAGTCGAGATTGCAAGTGGACGTGTGCAGGCATAAGGAGAGTGCCCTATCCTTAACTCCTTGAAAGCGTGACGGAGGGAGACCGTCTTTCAAGCGAACCCCTCTCCGGAGGATATATCGAAGCAGTGACAAAAGTGGATGTGGAAGCACAACGCAAGGGTTCTATACGAAACTCGGAAAAGAAGGTGGTGTAGAAGGCAGCTTTCCCCCGCGTCTTGGTTCAGGTTTAGGGAAGGGATACTCACTGCGCGTGTGGAAGCCTAGGGAAAGTACCATGGGCTGATGTGTGAAAACCAAGCCTGCGCAGAACGCAACGTTCAGCGCACATCTTGTTTCACGAAGAGAGAAGCCGTTTCCAATCTGTGCGTGGAAGCCTAAGGCCAAGTGCCATATATCCTTACCCCCACGGAAAACCGCTGTAGGAAACCCGTCGTTCAACTCACAGCTTCCCGGAGGAAGTTTTTCTAAAGTGCGTGTGGAGGCCCAAGGAAAAGTGTGACAGGCTTCGCTCTGAGAAGGAGGTCTGTGTGGAACGCCTCTTTCAACTCACGGCTTGTTTCTGGCTGAGGGAAGGCTTCTCAAGGGTGTGTACGGAAGCCTAGGCAAAAAGCGCATACACTTCACTCTCCGGGGGGAAAAGGGCAAGCACCCAAAAGCATTGGCGAGAAACCGTCTCTCAACGAACACCTCCTTTCCTGACGAGACGGAAACATGTTCAACTCTGTGTGTGTGTGTGTGAGTGTGCGCGCGCGCGCGCGCGTGAGTGAATAAGGAATGTGCCATGCACTCACCTGGGAAAAGCAAGTCTGCGTATACGGCAACTCTCCACTAACATCTTCAGGTATCCTTGAGAGAGAAGCATTTCCAAAAGTGGGTGTGGAAGCATCATGAAAGTGCCGTACGCTTTACTACCGTTCAACACCCAAACTCAACACCCAAAATACAAATAACCGAGTCAAGAAATGGGCAGAAGATATGAACAGGTATTTCTCCAAAGAAGACACACAAATGGCCAACAGACATATGAGAAACTGCTCAACAGCACTTGGCAAGGGGAAAAAGAAATCCAAATGACATTTCACACCAGTCAGAATTGCAAAATTAACAAGCAAAGAAATAACAAATGTTGGTGAGGAGAAAGGGGAACTCTCTTACACTTCAAAGTGGGAATGAAAACTGGTACAGCCACTTTGGAAAACAATATTGAGGTTCCTCAAGAAGTTAAAACAGAGCTCCCTTACAACCCAGCAATTTTATTTACCCCAAAGCTACAAATGTAGTGATCTGAAGGGGCAACTGCACCCCGAATGTTTATAGCGACATTGTCCACAATAGCCAAACCGTGGAAGGAACCAAGACATCCATCGACAGATAAATGGATAAAGAAAACATGGTATATACATATACAATGGAATATGACTCAGCCATCAGAAAGGATCAATATTTAGCATATCGATGTGGAAGGCACTGGAGGGTATTATGCTGAGCAAAATAAGTCAGTCAGAGAAAAACAATTATTATATGGTTTTACTCATATGTGGAATAGAAGGAACAGCACAGAGGATCATAGGGGAAGGGAGGGAAAATGAATGCGAAGAAACCAGAGAGGAAGAAAATCCATGACAGGTTCCCAACTATTGGAAACCAACTGAGGGTTGCTGGAGGAAAGGTGGGTGGGGAGATGGAGTAACTGTGTGATGGGCATTAAGGAATGCATGCGATGTGATGAACACTGGGTGTTATACACAACTGATGAATTGTGGAACGCTACATTTGAAATTACTGGTGTACTCTATGTTGGCTAATTCAATTTCAATGTTAAAAAAGTCTATTTTGTCTGATATAAGGATTGCTACTCTGACTTCTTTTGACATCCACTTGCATGATTAATGTTTCTCCATCTCTTAATTTCCATTTCCAGGTGTCTTTAGGTGTGAAATCTTTTATATATATGTACAAACTCTGTCATGCTCTTTTGCTTGGAGCATTTAGTCCATTTACATTCAAACTAATTATCATTAGACATGTATTTATTGATGTTTTGTTACTTGTTTCATAGTTTTTTGTGTAGTTT